>NW_017259564.1:281415-286433 GCF_001594045.1 Atta colombica
TTTTATTTTTAATTTAAAATTTTTTATATTTTTACTTTTATTTTTTATTATTGTTCTATTTTATTACTTTCTTACTTTTTATTAATTTGTTTTTTTTGTTAATTTATTATATGTTGAGTAAGACAGAGAAAAAACAAGAAAAAATAGATTATAGATTTATGTTTAATTACAATAAGGCAAAAATCGGCAAAGAATCGGAATATGTACATTGAAAATGTTCAAATTGAATGCCTGTGAGTGCTCGGCTGTTTTCTACAATCCACTTTATCTACAATTTAGTAAATTTTATTTTCTCTGTGTACTATACAATGAAATTTTATACTTTTTATACTTTTTTATTACAAAAATGTCATTGCTCATAAGTAATATAAACGTTATAGTCTTAAATTTTGAATTTTTTTCTTTAAATTTTACTCTATTATACTAAATTCTTTAGCAGTTAAATTGTTATTAATATTAGGTATAGTAAAAAGAAATCCATTATTTTTGCATGAAATTGAATGGAAAAATAATGAATTTCTTTTTACTAATATAATCTTGACTAATATAATCTTGACACCTAATATAATCTTGACGCACGCTCGCGAATTTGATGAAATTCTACGGCACGGGAATATTTCGGATGATACGCACGCATACTTTTTAGAAGAATAAGCTTATCTCAGAAAAAAGACTTTCAAATATTGCAAAATATATTCAATATTAATTTAACTGGCTGTTCAAGCCACACTGGATATTATTTGCAAATTTTTTAAATAAAATAATAATTTATTGACATAATAACTACAAATGTTTCGACTTTTTAAACTTGATCATCTTCAATGATCATCTAATAAATTCTAATCAATACCTAATGTTTTATATTCGCAATCTTTATTACACACATAACGTTAAAATCAATTCGAGAAAATCATATATCCTCAAATGTATAAATAGCAATACTCTTATTTGATATCTTGTCAAATGATCTCTTGAAATTCTTTCGAACTGTCCAATTCAAGATTGGCTCTTCAATCATTGTAACAAATTTAATGGCTCCTCAACCATTGTAATGTTTCAAATTGAAACATTAAACTTGCTGATTATATCACTATGAATACTATAAAATATGTTGTATGTTTAATGTTAAATTTTTATACTATTTTATACTATATATAATAAATATTAATGGATTACTTCAATCCTTGATTTGATCAGCCTTAACATATCATCGTTATATTACCATAGAGTGTCTCTTGTCACAATAACAACAAGAGACTAAGGATTTATTATTTTGACTGTGCGTGTCATTGGAAGAGGAAGCATAGGAATTTTTAAGTGAGAGATGGACAACCCAAGATAGAAAGATATGTATTCGACAAATTTTCTATATCACTTTGTTTAATTCTTCTTTTTGTTTTTTACATATATCATTTCAGATACTATTTTTTTCATACATGATGGTTCAGTATCTAACAAAAGATTTTTACGTTTTCTCATTCGAATTCATGTTTTTTTGTCTATGATCTGATATTACTGACAAACAATTTAAATGTTCTTGAATTCTAGTTTTAGTGTTCTTTAAGTTGTCTTTTTGCCTGATCGACATGGCCTCGCAATCCTGCAACTGATCTTATAGACTACACACATTTTGATATATTAGCCAGTTTATCTTTTGCAGTTGTGCTTAATTTTTAAGAATAGCAAAAGCTGATTGTAATTTGAATTTTTTGGATATATTTGAAAACTCTCTAGAACAACTTTTTATAAATAATAAAACACTTTTTTATTTGAGGACTTCACATTTATTAAACTTATCTTTATTATTATCGTTATTTTTATAAATATAATATTTTATTCTTTTATTAATCATGTTAAATATGAAGTGGGTTAAAAATCTAGTGGGTAGCTATTATTTAATAAAATGTTGACGCTATCTTTTAAGTTTTTTTCATCATCCGGATATGTTAATAAAATAGTTTTGTCTAACATTCCATAAATTATTCCTTTTTTATGTACTTAGATAATAATCATTTCCTTCAGTTTATTTAATTAACAACAGTATTTCGTCGAATTGATCGTTTAAATCGTGATAATGTGCCCATCCTTTTCACCCATAGTGGCGGATTTGGTGATACAAAGAAGGGATAGCATTAGAAAGATTATCACTCGGAATACCATTCTATTTCAGATATGTGGATGACATATTAATGACTCCTTCCATCAAGATAGATCACATATTGGAAGTTTTTCCTTAGATGAACATCTTAAGTTTACGATTGAAACAGAAAATAAAAATCAATTAAACTTTTTGATATAATTATAAAATTAATTAGAGAAGAACATTCAATTAAATTTGATTTATTTCATAAAGCTACATTTTCAGGCAAATATTTTAATTATAATTCACAACACCCTGTTGATTTTTATTTTCTGTTTCAATCGTAAACTTAAGATGTTCATCTAAGGAAAAACTTCCAATGTGTGATCTATCTTGTTGGAAGGAGCCATTAATATGTCATCCACATATCTGAAATAGAATGGTATTCCGAGTGATAATCTTTCTAATGCTATCCCTCCTTTGTATCACCAAATCCGCCATTATGGGTGAAAAGGATGGGCACATTATCAAACGATCAATTCGACGAAATACTGTTGTTAATTAAATAAACTGAAGGAAATGATTATTATCTAAGTACATTTGACTGAGGTGTTCTATCTTCATATTCTTCGGAATATCCCTTTCCCTATTATTATTTATTTCTTTCATTAAAAAATTTTCTCCGTGGTAAAATATTTAATTCAATAAATGATATAAATGCAGCTTAATCAATATTTTATTAACAAATCTCAGAAGTTTTGGGAAGATAGCATTATGAGGCTTCCGGAGAGTCGGAGAAAGGTAATAGATTAGAATGGATCATATAAAATTCAATAAATTCTCATATTAACACAAATTATATATTTTTTTTATTATTAAAAAACTTATGGGAAAATCTAATATTATATATATTTTTATACATTTAATTAAATATACATTGTTTTAATTGTATATCAAAATACTAGACAGAAAACGCGGATCTTCTGAAAGATGAGTCATATTGAATACACACATATGTGTCTTTTCTTTGTGTGCGTATTTTAATTCTACTTTAATTCTGAAAAAGGATTTTCAAATGTGTGTAAAAGAAAAAAATAATTAAAAAATAATTAATGTTATATAAAATTTAAGTTTTATCGGTAAAACAGACGTCTTTAGGATCCCCTTAAAACGTTTTTATACGCGTCATCGGCGCCTACTGCCGCGTTCTTTAGAGCTTGGAACTTTTTGGTCTGTCCCGTCGTCTCGTCCCGCTGAGACAGGCATCTCGTTTTATTCGCCTTTTTAGTTTACGCCCGACCGCCGGGCGCCGACGACGTCGTGTAATCGGCTTGTTTATCACCGAAGTAGGACAGTCTGATGTTGATATCTCGTGTTCCCCTCTTTCGTTTTCTTCTCTCCTTTTTCTTTTACTTATCGTGTTTCTCTCCTTTTGAAACTGTTACGATTCCGGGAAGTTTGCCAATCGTCAGACGCATGATGCTTGCCACGTGCTGGAGGATCGTTTAAGTCGGTATGATATAACAAGCGCGTCGTTTCTCCAGTCGTAACTCTGTTCTCTGTATCATATTTTCTTGAAATAAAATAAATGCGTAATCGGATGTTGGAGAGAAAAATAGAATATAGAGAGAAAATTAGAATACATAAGACACAGAGCTGATTCGATATTTTTATTGTATTTATTTTTGTTTTTTAAACTTTACTTTTTCGTTTTTCTTTTTTTCTCCCGAACATCTAATAAGAAAGTATATGCAATAACAAGATTTATTAACCTTAGCAGTTTTAGCAATATTTTAAATAAAAATTAATAAACATTTTTTTATTAGAGATATTTTATTTTTGTTCATATCTAAAAGCAACATAAATGACAATATTTTATGAACGATTACATAAAGTATTTTTTATTGTAAATTATTGTTATAAATATTTTACAAAGCTGTGATAAAATAGATATATTATTCTATTAAAAAATAAATTTATCATTAAAGTCATTGTAAGAAATTATTTAAGATAAAAATTTTTATTCAAGTTATTAAATATATAAATCTTTTTAAATAAAATAATTTTTGTTTTACTAGTTTTTTTATAAGTATTATAAGTATACTCAGAAGTATAAATATAGTATAAGTATACTCAGAAAAATAATTGAGTACATACACTTTAACTAAACATATTGCATATTTGTTGTATTTTAACTACAAAGTATAACATATTTACATAGTATATTTAATATACAAAGTATATTTTATAGAGAATAGATTTTTTGACTAGAACAAAAACAAATCTTATTTTCGCCTTTTCTTTGTTTCTTGATGTGTTGATGGACGCGTCGAGTTATTATTAGTTAAATTTTTCAAATTGATTTTATTCAATCTTTAGTTTACTTATCCAAATAAATTCAATTAAGTCCATTGATTGATCGACAAAATTAGAAATTAAAGATTGTGATCTTAAGATAATAGTTTTCATAAAGGAAAAAGAGAGAAAGAACAGAATTCATGCGAAAATTGTATGTCCAAGAGGGGTTGACGTTTATTTTAATGTCCTGAATTTCTAAAAACAACTCTGATCTCCCCTCCCCCAACTATTCCGATAACTGGACCTATGTGCTACAAAAGAAAATATAATAAAAATTCTAGTAAAAAAATAATAAAAATAAGTAAAATAAATACATGTCTATACTCTGTAATTATTTCGTTATCTATAACAATTGTGCTAATACGATTGTGTTAATATGATGTACTTTCAAAACATACCGTTTTATTACATATTCATTTGGTATATTTGTTATTTATTTGATAATTAAATATGTACATTTTATTAGGTGTGGGAAAAAGTTCGTGGCATTTTTTTAATGCCATCTAACGGGAAAAACGTCACAAACTTTTTCCCATACCTAATAATTCGTGCTTTATTATTAAACAGTAATAGTTAAACA
>NW_017259564.1:286533-294760 GCF_001594045.1 Atta colombica
GCGTGATTTTATGATTCTCACCCTTTATTCCCATAAACAATGAACATCCGTGATACAAGAAGAAACTGGGATCTTAGAATTTTCAGAATTCCGATTTTGTTTTTAGAGATTTATGGCATGCCGTGATTATTGTTACGACAAGTTATTGGATTGATCTAATTTACAAGACATGCATTTATCATTAAATTTCACAATTAATAAAAAGTAAACACTAGTACAATTCCTTTTAAAGATGTATCTGAATAATTGTTATAAATGTATTAATATTTGTACTTTAAACAAACTATGTATTGCACATATCTAAAAATGTTGCATAACATTCTGTTTTTATTGAACAACATATTTTTATTTTTTTACTTTGTTTTATTTATTATTATGAACACTAAAATGACAACAAAAATCTAAGTTAATACTTTTAAATGCGATTTAGAATAATTTAATATGTAATGTAATTTTTTCATAATTTTATCATTTTGATATATCTCTTAAAACAATAATCGTACGTATACGCGATGGGAGAGGAAAGGTAAGCTTAAATTACACAAAATTAGCATTAAAGAAATATCGCAAAATAATGTGATATTCGTGAAGTCTCGTCTTATTCCACGAACATCTTAGATAAGAACATGAAAAAAAATCTTCAAATAGCCACGCACAAATACAGAAACACATAAAAAAATATAGCAGTAAACAGTAAATGAATCAACCTTGTTGCTTACATTTTATTGTCTTACATTTTTGTATATATCATGATCTTATAAACCACACACAAAAATTTAAGCATTAAAATGTAAGTAATAAGCAAATTGGTCAATCATAATAGAAATTGCAAAACTATAACATAAGCAGCAGCAAGTCCAAAACATATCGATTTCCATATTGCTTACGTCTTATTTAAATTTGTTTAAGTTTTTCTGTTATGGCCCTATTACACTACTGGGGTAAAAGATTCAATTATTAACAGTCCAGTATCCAAATACAATCTGATCAATTTTAAATGCTTTTTCGAATATACACCGAGAAAAAAATGTTGTTGAATCAACAGTAACAGAATCAACAGTATCTGATTGAGAATAATTTTGTTAATTCAATGACAGTATAAATGAAACAAATATGTCATACTCCTATTTCAATAAACAAATACTTTTCTCAATTATACAGCAATTGAATATTTTTCTTATATCAATCATATATGATTATATATTATGATTATATCAATCATATGTAATTACAAATTATTATTATATTTTTTTATTTTAATTGCATACGAAATAAAATAAGCTCTTGTAATGCAATTGAATTTAGTTTAATCAATTAAATTAAACCTGTTATTAATTTAATTGCATAAAATGATTAATACAAATCAATGATATAGTCAATTAAGTGCGAGCACGTTACAGTTAATATAAATACTTCTTCAAATTAATTAAATAATATAATTTACAAATCTAACAATTTTTTTTATATATTACAGTTTCTTATATAGTAAATAATTTGTCATGTTAAATTTAAATATATTACATGAATTAGCATTTGATTTATAATCAAATAGAAATTATTTTGTATTATATAATTACATATCTGCTCGACAATATACAATTGTCAATATACAATTATCAATTCATTTATCTAATAATCAATTTCGTTACAATTAATACGAATATATCTTGTAGTTGATTGAAATATAATTTATCTGATCTAAAAAATTTTTGTACAATTATATAAATTATTTATCATGTATTATATAATATATTGACATTTAAATATTACATGAATCATATTTAATTTATGGACAAGTAGAAATTGTTTCACATTGATTACATATCTGCTTGTGTGTGTGTGTGTGTGTGTGTGTGTGTATGATACAACTGAATATACAATTATCAATACATTTATCTAATATAGTCAATTATAATTAATAATCTTGTAGTTGATTGAAATATAATTTAGTTGATCTAAGAATCTTTTTGTACAATTGTATAAATTATTTATCATATACGTTTAAATATTACATGAATCATACATATTTGATTTATAGATAAGTAGAAATTAATTAACAAATTACAAATGAGTAAGTAGAAATTATTTTACATTGATTATATAATCATCAATACATTGAGTCGCGAGACATGATCAGGGCATCTATCAAGAAACAAGTCGGAATAGATTCTGATCGGAATTATTTTATTATTCCCTAGATTTTTATTGTGTTTTCTAAGGAAAACAGAATAATTCCGATCGAAATCCATTCTGACATGTTCCATAATAGAATGGATTGCTTAGAATGGAATGCTTAGAATGGATTAAATAACAATCGAACTATAGTATTCAAACAAGCGTATGATTATATAGCTCAGAGTTAGCGTGTTAGATTATCACCTTAGATCTTAGATTCGAATCCCGTATATGCGATATTTTAAAAAATTGTAAAGTATCCAATGCATAATTATAATTAATAGACTGTACGTGAAATTATAAAATAATTCTACATAAGAATAATAAAAAAAATAAGAATCTTTTATGTAAAAATTAAAAACAATTATTTTTTGAAAAATTACATTGATTCGAAGTCAAAGTTGAATTTATTTCGGAATTAGTACTCTCAACAACTTATTAAGTTCCTGTTACTTTGTAATAGAGTTCCGTCAACTTTATAAATATTTTATACAACTAAATTCAATATTGATTTAACACAGGGAAATATTTCTTAATTATGTTATGTTATGTTATTATGTATATGTTTCTTAATTATAAGTAAAATTGTATTTAATTTTACTTATAAGTAAATTCAAAATTTAAATAATAAAATTATAGTTAAATTATAATATAATTTATATATTCAAAAAAACATTTAAAATCAGATCGCCCATATTTGGGACACTATCATCACTATTATTAAACTTTTTACCCTATATGATTATTCCATCACATGTACGTCAACGTGACTGATGCAACAATAGCTTAGCGACACATAAGAATCCATTCTAGGTTCTAGATTATTCTAGACTGAAGAGCGAAACGAATTAACATATTGACTGCCATGATAATCATTAGCGACAAACGTTTATTCTACATTGTTATCTAGCCATTTATCATTCAAAATTTTATGTTAAATGATATTTATTTTTATTCAACAACAAGGAATAGAAGTAATGGCTCTAACAGTCAAAGTTTTAAGATCTTTAATGTTTAAATAATTCAATCTGAATTACTATACATATACTATATATGTACATGCATATATATTATATTTACAGTCATTCGCACTTCGTGCCGAATTACTTATGAAAAAAAAACTTAAAATTTGAGTGTTTGCACTTAATTTAAAATTATTTCAAACACTGAACTTGAGTTATTCTCAACTTAAGAGTTATTATTTATTCGACAATACAATTACTTAATTTTATTGCTAAAATACATATTATTAGTCTGCATCATATTCTGGAATACACACGACAAAATTATAATTGAAAAAAAAAGCTTTACCCCCTCATTTGAGAATTAATTTCCTTATTTCCTTATTTCCTTATTTCTCTGTGCGGTCATCCATCCAAATCTTGTACTCCATTCAATCTTATATCTTATATCTTAATCTCTACAATTGTATGAGAACTGCTATTTCGATGATATAATTATTCTTAATATTAATTGATATATAGTGATATATCAATAAATATTATCAAAAAAAGTTTTATGTATAAGTTAAAATATATTTCTTTCATAAATTAAATCTGTGATCATCTATATTCAACATTTTAATGTTAATATTAAATCATAAAGATTAATACTTAATTGACTTACATTTAATTTTGAAAATTGACGCTCAAAGGTTTAAATAATATTTTTAATGAGTGCTACATACAAGTGTTGAGAATATATTTTTAAATGTTTATAGCGTGTACACTCAAACTTAATGTGAACATGATGTGAACTCTCAGTTATTGAATATACATATTCAATGATTGAACATAAACATTTAATCTGCAGTGTAAAGACAGTGTATACTCACAATTTAAATATACACCCAAACTTAAGTACACATAATTCGAAATTTGTTTAAAGGACTCTGCATTAATCCTATATGAAATTGGATCCCAGTGAAATCAAATGATTTTCTCATATGTTATAACTTACGACCTGCTAAACAAAACATAAGTTTTAGCATAAAAAAATGAACAATTTTCGTGTTCGAATTCATCTACTATCGCTAACATCTCATCATAAAATACTCAATAACTTCTAAACAGCTGACATAAAATGGATAAAATTATAATGTTTTGAAAAAGTCTCAATAAGGAATACAAGAAAATGAAAGAAAAAGTGGAAGGTCTCACTTAAAAAATCCAAGACTTTACCTTGACGACGCCACCCAAAGTCAAACTGATGAAGCGGCTAGGCCATTTTAAACTTTACAACTTTTATATTTAAAACATTTTTTTATAAAACTTATAGTTTTTCAGATATTTTGCCGTCTCGGAATATTTTATATTCTTGATAGGATTATATACTACGTGCTACGTACAATTACATCCCACATATAATTACATATTATCATATATAATGTCCAAGATTTAAAAGAGAAAATATTTTTGAACATTTTTAAAAAAAATAAGACATCAAATAAATTTTCAAATATTTATATGTGAGCAATAAAAATTCTAAGAAAAAATAACATTTAGGTCATAATGGATACACATATTGGATATAGTCTAAATTGGATATAGTCTAATATAGTCTAAATATATATTTTTTCTTTTTCTCTAAAATGTTTCGCAAAAATGGAAAATAAAGTGGTCCACAATGTTATTTTTACAATAATTATAAATTTATTAACATGAAATGGAATTGGAATGATTTTAACATGTAAAGATGCGTCAAGATTATCAAATCAAATATTAAGCCGAACTTCAGATCGTGAGTATATATGATCGTATTTCATTATTTTTGCCGAGCCGTGAATGAATGCTTATGGAAATTATTGTTCGAAGTTCAGTAAATAATCTACGACTCACCGTAAGAATACACAAAAACCTATTTTCCAAGCAATCGACTTATCTACTTATTTACTTATCTACTTATTTACTTATCTCCACGATGTAGATATAAGTTTAGCAAGTGAATTAAAATAGTCTTGGCTTTCTTATATTTTGATTAGAATAGTCTGGAATAATAAAAGTAGCAAAAAAATGTTACATGTCGATGTATAACATTCAGTATACCTAGTTATACTATTTCTACAAATAAAAGAGAAAATAATTACTGTAAAAAAATAAAGAAGCATTTAAGTTTTATGCAGCATTTTCTTTTCGTGCAGTCATTATATTTAAAATATGTGCATAAAAAATAATTAATCATAGACAGTTCAGCCAAAATTAGGCCATTTTCAATATGTCATAACAATAAAAAATAAGTGTATAATTTAAAATAAAGTGTTAATATAATAAATATTATCTGGGAATGTTATTAACGCGATCAATACAAAAACATACAGGATATAAATGTTATACAAAAATTAGATTATTTAGTGTTGTTACAGTGAAAATTTAACCATAATCAAATCACTGAGAGCATTACGGTACGTGTACAAATTTGAGACATTATACTGGACATTACTGGACATTATTTAAGAGAATTGTGTATTATATTAAATAGTATGAGATTATGCATTACTAGGATATTAATAGGCATTTATTAGGAGATTAATTGATATAAAATTTGGATATACTTGGCCATTACATTCTAACAACGTTTATTGCGGTTTAATTTTCAACTGTAACAACATTAAATAATTTAATTTTCATATAACATTTGTTTCTCTATTTTTGTATGATCGCGCTAATAACATAACTTTTATTGTATTGATATTATTGTATTGATTGTATATTATTATTTTAAATTATACACTTGTTTTTTATTGTTATGACAATGTTACAAAGTATAAGACCTACAACAAATGTGCATTACAAATATTAATATAATAACCATAACTTTTGGTAATCATTGAAAGCAATTACTTATCTACGAAATATTATACCATTTCTGCATTTTATTTTACCAACAACAGAATGAATAGTTGAGCAATAAATTGATGCAATCCGGCCTATATGACTTATTAGTGGTGTCTGTTGAATTTATCGTGTAATTAGTGTAATGATTCACAAACAACGTACAAGTCATATTGGGTACTATGTCATAGAATCCAATTACTTTAGATCTTTTTAAATAAGATAATTTTCTAAGAAAATTTTTTCATAGATGTTACTTTAAAAAAAACTAAATTTATACATTTGAACCAAATATACTGTATATTTATAGTAATGAAAATTTTGCTGTAATTTCTACTGTACCTATAAAACATAATTTGCTGAACAGACAGCGTGTTAAAATATTATCTGCTATACAAAATCGTACAAATGGCTAAATAACTCGTTGTAAGGTATATTGCTGACTTAATCAACCACTTAAATTTCGTATCTCACTGTAAAAAAAACGAACACTTTGTACATTTTTATTATAATCTTACTAACTGTTATCTGTTTTTTTATCTATATTCAAGCTATAATTATAGTAATTACATTTTATTATTTTTATTTATTTTTGCATATCGAATTGCTTTGAATCATACTTGTGTCTTTAAAATCATTGCTATTTGTGTTAAAAGATTGTAGGTATTTTTGCACGAGCTAATACAATATATAACTGACAATTTTGTGGCTTAAAACATGAAAAATATTATTCTAAATGAAAAATACATTTTCTTTAAATTTTTTTAAAACGAGAATTAATATTAGAGGGGAACATCACTGTGACGGGTTCAAAAAATCGATTTTTTTTTGTATATTTGTAATGCTTGAAGTCTTAAAAATATATCTCTAAAATATTATGTTGAAATTCGTAACGGAACTATAGTAAATATGTAATAGAGTACGTAATCAATGCATAAACTAATCGGTTGTAAAACTTTAAACGTTTTTCTCGAAATCACGTTTTCAGAACTAGACATTCACATATCTCAGCCAATTTTTATTCGAATGACTTGAATTTTTAATAGAATATTTACAACAAAATTGTCTTCAGTTAAGCGTACGAATTTTTCAATCGGATTATTAATTTTTGAAAAACAATAAAAAAAAGTAACGATTTTTTTCGCAAAATCGCGACCTCTTTTATAAAACAGCGCCATTTTGTTTAAAATTATTTTATCAAAAAATCAGTACGTTTAACTAAAACTATACTCATACTTTAAAAAATAAAATACAAATTTTTATTTTAGAACTCCCGTTTAGACGCAGCACGAGCCCCCATGCACTCATGTTTTTCCAGACGAGGTGCATATCAATGAAGCTAGAAATATTAATATTATTTAATGAATTTTTTGTAATAACTTCGTAAATGTATGTATTTTAAATATATAAAGACAATAATTCATACAAGCTATTAGTTTTCACAAAAAAAAGCTTCGTTTTTCTTCTCTGTTACCGTGAATCCGGTTCGAAGGATCAAAACTTTGGATTTTAATATACAATCCTTTCTTAACGAACTTGAGAATCACTTTATTATCTGCTTAGTGTGAGATACAAAAGAAATTGACTTCCTTCAGTCTTGTTCCTTATTACATATTGCCAAAAGAAAACTCAGGAACGAAAAGAGTACTAGCTCCTTTAATATGCGATTAAGATGGGTCGCATCGTAACTAAATAATTAAATCCTTAAAACGTGCATGAAAATCGTACACATAGGATAATAAAATTATATATATGTGTAAAATTATATATATGATATTGAAATCACTAATTTACTGATATCTTAATTCATAATAATTAACAAAATAAAATAATAGTAATAATAATAATAAATTAAAATTATCCGTAATGTTGCTTTTTTAGAATACTAAAATAATCTAAAAAATAAAATTTATGTAGATTGAAAGATTTTTGAAATATTGATTTGAAATATGACATTATAATTTATATACATTATAACAGAATTAAATAACAAGATTTATGAGGCCACAAATTTTCAAAATGATGGTTAAGATTGTATAAGTTATAATATTCAATTTAATATGACTGATTTTAATACATTGAAAGATTTAAAGCTAGTAAATAATCGAACATTTGATAAAAGTTGTAATCTTTATACATATTAAGATTATTATTGAATAAAAATAATCCATTATCATAAATATCTTAAGTATTTTTAATAAATATATGACATGTAAAAATTT
>NW_017259564.1:294860-297698 GCF_001594045.1 Atta colombica
AATACTCAAACGCAGACCTTTTTCACGCAACAATTCTATTCAAAATTCATTATAAAAGATTATATGTTTCAACACCATAATTACGTTATCATCAATGTATGATGACGTTAACAATATTGCTAAGATTAAAATTACAATTAAAAGGTGTCTGAATCAATAAATCATTTACAATTTAAAATATCGCACAGGCTATGTTTGTGGTTCAAATCGCAATCCCGTACACAATCATCTCGTTTTAGTTTTTATTAACAAATGTGAACTTTGTGTAACACACCAGTTCTAATTTCTAATCAAGCAATGAATTGTGCTTGTTAGACTCTATTACCATATTATGCAACATACAAGATTGTGAAATGAAATTATATACTAAATCTACCTGTGTAAAATATTAGGTATACAACTTTGCTTCCGCCGTTTTCCTATAGATGGCTTTAATGGTAAGTGATGGTCGAAATAAATGCTTTGATTTATTTATTGTATGACGTCATAGACGTCATAAACTTGGGCATCTGTCAATATAATCCCATAAAAACATTAGTCGATTTGTGTCTGCATCATAAAGTTATTCTCGATTGAAAATGTCAGTTTACGAGCCAAATTCTCGTCATTTGCGGGAGGTTTTAATTTTATGCTTCAATATGAAGAAATCTGCGGCTGAGGCTCATCGAATGCTCTCAAATACTTATGGTGAGGCCGCTATTAGTGAAAGAACGTGTCGTGAGTGGTTTCAACATTTCAAGAACGGTGATTTTGACGTCCAAGGTCATGCTCTGTATTTGGTGGGACCAGCTCGGCGTAATGTATTATGAACTATTAAAACCGACTGAAACAATCACAGGCGATCGGTATCGAACGCAATTGATGCGTTTGAGCCGAACATTGAAAGACAGACGGCCACAATACAACGAGAGACATGATAAAGTGATTTTGCAGCACAATGCTCGACCCCATATTGCGAAAGTGGACATACTTGGAAACGTTGAAATGGGAAGTCCTACCCCACCCGTCGTATTCTCCAGACGTTGCTCCCTCTGACTATCTATTGCTATCTACTTGTTTCGATCAATGGCACACGGCCTGGCTGACCAGCACTTCCGGTCTTATGAAGAAGTAAAAAATTGGATCGATTCGTGGATAGCCTCAAAAGATGACCAGTTTTTTCGACGCGGGATTCGTACGCTACCCGAAAAATGGGAGAAAGTAGTGGCCAGCGATAGACAATACTTTGAATCATAAATGTATAACCAGTTTTTTACAATAAAGCCTCGAATTTCGGAAAAAAACGGCGGAAGCAAGGTTGTACACCTAATACGATTATCTTTAATATCTATTTTGATTAGAAAATTCTAAAACGCGTCCAGCTGATGATAACAAAATCTTAACATTCTTGATTATGAGTAAGAGAGATTTAGATAGTGATAATATAACGGAAAAAGGAAAGATAATATAGAGTGAGATTAAATAATACACTATGTGTGAGAGATCCACCAGAAATTGCTGTGTATCGTCTCTAATATCATCCTTTTATAAAATGATGATTTTATATCTAAAATTGATAATTTATTTCAATCTGTTTCTTTTTGATTGTGGATTCAATGTTTTTCCTTTGATAAATTAAAATGTTGGTCATTTTCATAAAAATCAATATTTTGAAATTCATATGTACTTCTTTAATAAATATTATGAAAATGAAAATTTTTAGTTTTCTATTTCAAGTTTAACCAAGTGGCAGAATCCCGATTTGACAAACGGGCAGTCAATGAAATGACTCTAACTTCGCCATTAACTTTGCTTAAAAAAAAATTAATATACGAATTTATTCGTAAAGAATTACTACAAAGGCCTCAAAATAAACTTACTTTCATTGTTTTGCATAAAAAATTTCCTAAATTATCAATGATTTTTAGGTTGTCAAGTGATCTATAATCCCTTTACGAGAAAATATTACTCTGGAAGAGTATACGAGGCAATAAGAATAAAGTCCATTTCTTATTGTGCAACAGCATTATAATAATAACGAAACTTTCGTAAAAATTTACAGGATAGGCCTTCAGGGTATCTGTTTTCTGTCTTTCTACAATCATTCATTGTACAAAACAAAAAACACCAGTTATGATAAATGATCGTTCGATCCAGAAAAAAGGAATCAAATATTGCGCAAAAAATTTTTATAATATGAGCCAACATATCTCATTATCTCAGCATAATGATTATTATTCTAATTTTTGGATTGCGAATTGCATCGATTATTGCATAAAATGTCGCTCAAAGTAGCACTTGTTTTGTTACAAAAACAAAATAAAATCCGAAATCATTTTTACCACAATTATTTTGTTAAGGTAAATTACAGATAAATCGTTTATAAATTTTCTTAAAATTATGAATTAAACGCGTTTACTTCGGTCATGCTGTGCGAAAAAATTTGTATTTCGCAAACGACAGCGATTTCGGCTTGATGCGATAATGTAATAAAAGTTGACAGTTATTTAACCTACATATTGTTGTACAACTGAAATAATTAAACAATTTTTATTTTTAAAAACGTAGAAATTTCGATTTTTAAGAATGAAGGAAATATCGATATAATATCGTTTATTATAAAGCAATATTTCTCCTCTCTCTCTCTCTCTCTCTCTCTCTCTCTCTTTTCTCTGTAATTAGTTTTTCTTTATATTGAAAACGTAAAAAAAAGTCAAGTTATTTTTTTTTTTAATTAATTTTAGAATTTCTTAACATATCGGTTATCAAATATAAATGACATTGTTCACGTATGAATAATATTTTGTTTCATAGCAAAATCCAAATAAATCAAACACTTTTTTTATATATATATATATA
>NW_017259564.1:297798-298247 GCF_001594045.1 Atta colombica
CTTGTGTAGATAGAGCGGGCTAAACTGCTCTTGGGGAAATTTACTTTTAACGATCGAAGTGTTTAAAAGTAATTAAGAATTTATTTAAAAATTTTGAAGTAATTTAAAATGTGTAAAAGATTAAGCCAAAATAACCTAAAATTTAAAAAATTTTTTTA
The DNA here is from genome assembly GCF_001594045.1 of Atta colombica. Taxonomy (NCBI): domain Eukaryota; kingdom Metazoa; phylum Arthropoda; class Insecta; order Hymenoptera; family Formicidae; genus Atta; species Atta colombica. Next base: position 297,957 of record NW_017259564.1, read on the forward strand.
AGGATGACTAATATAATCGGCACAGCGCGTTAATTTCCTTCAGTTGTTCTTAAATTTTAAAATTACTTTTAAAAAAAGTTTAAACTGTTCAAATTTACTTTTAGGTTTTCTTTGCAGTAAATTTTAAGTATTTTTTTAAATTTTCTAAAGTAAATTTTTGAGGATGAGTCAATAAGTTCTCTATCATTTTGCAATTTTCGTAATAACCAACAAAATATTAATTACTAAAAATAAAAATTAATTTTCAATAATTAATAAAAAATTAAAATAATAAATAATAAAATTAAATAA
>NW_017259564.1:298347-298795 GCF_001594045.1 Atta colombica
TTTCAGTATTTTCTCATGTTGATAAAAATAGTTGCTAATAAGAAAATGCAATACTAAAAAAGTTGAAAAATTAAAAAATTCTAAAAAAAAGAAAATAAATAATTTATATCTCTTGCTGTAAAGTTGATAGTATAGCTGAATAAAAAATTATTAAATACCAATCAACTTTTAGTAATTAATATCTTGTTAACTATTGCAAAAATTGCAAAATAGTAAAGGACTCCGTTCGACTCCGTTCTATTTAAACAAGAGCATCATTAATTGCGGAACACCTTGTATATGAATGTAATGTGTTAATAATTTATTCGTAATAAAAATGCTTGTATTTTTATCATAGAAAAATAATTATACTGTTTAATAATTTTATAGAATGACAATCGTATATCGCATCTTTCGTAGCATTTGAATAAATATTTGTTACTTTCTCATAAAAAAAAGACCAATTGTA
>NW_017259564.1:298895-306578 GCF_001594045.1 Atta colombica
GTATTTTTATTGCGCTACATCACAACAGTTTTATTATCATTCACTTCGACTTTGATCGTGAACGTTCGATCGGTATGTAAGTAGACTTCAGGAAGCGAAATGTTCCTCACGCGATACACACACACACACACACACACACGCGCGCGCGCGCGCGCACACAGACACACACAGACACACACACACACATACACACATACACACACACACAGAGGATCCTATCTTACATCGATGCGTCAAATCAGCAGTTAAACGGTTAAGTCGCAGTCTTTGAAACTACATCATCCGGCTTCAAAGACAATTATCAAGCTCACATCGCGGACTTTTGTGTAGTAGCAAATGAGACGGTAAATATGTCATTGCGTCATCTTCCAGTGCAATGAACTCTCGAAAAATTTTTTTCAGACGAGATTCATTTTGACACGTTCCAAAAAAATAATTACAACTTTCCTATCTGCAGATGTATAATATGCTACTAAAAGAGGAAAAGTCCGATTTTTGAACCCTTTATGGAACCTTAGTTAATCACAAAAAGTTGTTGTTTGATCTACATGAAATAGTAAAAATAGTTTTACATTTCCTAAAAATACAAGTCCCAAAAATCAGAGAAAGTAGATTTTTTTTTATATATATTTCCTTTTGTAAATCGAATTTTCATATACCATATACCATGCTAGAACTTATCACGAATTGGATGTATTGCAAAAGTTTCTCACGATAATTAGTACTTAGAAATTTTAAGAGTTATTCATCATGATTCTGTTATTAATTAAATTATGCAAAGTAGGAAATCTAAAATGGCATTCAGTTTTAGGGCCACACACAAAATGACCTGATGGAAAAATTTCGCTGAAATTATTTCACGTTTTGGAACATTTTTCAGCAAAATTTCAGCATTTTAAAAAAATTCAATAATTTCAATAATTTAGTGATTTTTAGCTAAAAAATTTATTTTCAGCAAAATTTCAGAAAAATTTCAGTAAAAATTTCGGAGAAATTTCAGCAAAATTTCAGAGAAATAATCGACGATCACATTGATTTGCATAAAATTTGCATGTTCATTGATGCAGCGGTCTTATGCTATATGCTTATGTCATTTTGTATGTGGCTCTTATACATAGGGTAGGTAGTAATTGAATTTTTTATCAAAATGAATCTGAGCATGCTCTGTAAAGCAAGTTGACTATGAATCTATTAATTAAATATTAATGATTCGAATTAAAACATCAATGAATCATTGAAGTGAAGAATTCAAAATGGCCGATCCAAAATATTGTGCTCGACTAAAGTTACCTACATTTTAATATATTTTATACAATACAATTTTTTTTGTGTCTTTTATTGTTAGATTTTTTAAATGTATCTATTAACAGACTTTTTTGGAAAACTTCTTCAATGCCTATTCATTATCTTTGGAATCATTACACAGGACCATTAATAAAATAAAGGTTCTGTTCCTGAAAGAAGATCATCTGTTTCCTACATATTTTGACGTTCTAAAATAAAATCCGGAAATGTCGAAAAATTTGTATCACGTCAAATTTCTGAGATACATGGTGTACCAAATGGTCCGAAATTGCATAAATTATAAAATCAATATCTAACTAGAAAGCTCAAAAGCTTTAACAAGAAAGCTCAAGAATCAATCAATCAATCACAAAAAAAAACCAGCTAAGGCAATATTTGAAGTATCAGTTAAGGTGAGATGATTAGCCAGCTAAAGCAAGATCGAGAATGAGCGAAAATAGAGAGAGAATTCATTAATGCTGCTCCTTTCTATTCATTTTTTTTGTGTAATCATACTTTTTTATCTTCAAATTGCAAGATTGGATAGTGCTAAATTAAAAAGATAAAAGTTAAGTTAAAAAATTAAAAAGTTAATTAATTTTAATTTAACTTAGTTACATTTTAGACTCTTTTTAATTTAATTTAGTTACATTTTATCGGTAACTATTAACTTTTAATTTGATTTTTTTTAAATCAATCCTTAGATATAGAATGCGAAAGGCTAATGAGTATATAATTTAGTAATTTTATATTGTATAATCATTACTTGTGAACAAAAATTACCAGATTAAATAAATAAGCTGTAAAAAAGGAAAAATACGAAAAATTATGTAAAATAATCAAACTTTTTCTTTTTTTTTTTTGGTTTCGTTTGAACCAAATTTAATTTTTAACTTTTTAATTATTTTTTTTATTAACTTAACTTTTAATTCAATTAATTTTATTATGGATTAATTTGTATTTTAATTAGGTTAAATTTTCAAAATTGTTAACTTTAACTTAATTTAATTTTAAAAAATTAACTTACCCAACTCAAATTGCTTTTATCACTTTCTTTTTTATGTCCCTTTTTAGTAACTAAAAAAGTAGCAGTGAACGAAGAGAGAGATAGATATGGAACGTGAAAATATGATGGCGGATTACTACTGGTTTAAATTTACAAAGAGATATCAAATCTCTTGACCCCGTCTATCTAGAGTTTTTATTGACGTCTTGCTTCTTTTCTTAAACGACATGTCATTAGTTCGTCAGACATATGCTGTGTATCGAGAGTTAGTTTAGTCTAGTTAGCCTCAATATATATAACTCGCACACTCACAGTATTTAATAAGACTATAACCATGATGATACAATGTAAGTTCCTATATTTATATTTTTCTATTTATACTTATATTTCAATTTTATATTTTATACCGTTATATATTCTATTACTTTAAAAAACTCACTATATCTATTGTAATTCCTTTAAGATATATTCAAATATCAGATATAAACTCGACGAGATATCTCTACATTACATTGTATTTGACGAAGTTTTGCTGTATTATATGACTACATTGAATGAATTCTACGCGTTACATTTTGGACGATTTGCAACTTTATTCTCTAATGACAAAATGCTGTAAATCCGTTACTTACTAATGAAAATGATCTAAATGATAGAGTTGAAACCGTTTATATTCATAATAATCTATGTAATAAAGATATATTTATAATGATCTATGTAATAAAATTAAAGAAATAGCGTTATAGTCTAGTGTATGGTCCTTATAGATATATTTTTTAAATTATACAGTTATTTCGATTTAAAGTTTTGCGGGTGACTAGTACCTTTTCAGTTTCAGCTCTACGGTGTAGCTAACTCTCGCATTGATCAGATGATAACATGTTAACACGTTAATCATCAATGCGACAGTTGGAAGTTAGCGACAACGCAGGACCGAAGTTGAAAAGGTATTAGTCGCCCGTAAAATTTTAAACTGAAATAACTTGCATAATTTGAAAAATTTTGTTATATCATACATCGTTGTATTCGTTAAAATGAAAGATATAATTTTTATTATATCGTAATATTTATTTTATGTGCAAAAATTGTGTGTGTGTGTGTGTGTGTGTGTGTGTGTGCGCGTGTGCGCCCGCGCGCGTTCGTTTCTCTACATCGATAATTTTTCTAAGTAATCATTATTTGCAATGAAGTTCAGTTAGAATCCTTTAATTTGACATTATATGTGTTAGATCTATTTCTGTTACAAGATAAAAAAAGAGTTTTTTATTACTTATACGGGGATACCTTACATACTTTTAATTTAAATACATTTAATAGCATAAGGTATTCTATTCATAAGGATGCGCAGTCATCTTGAACATGCTCTTTAATCAATCAAAATGTTGCCTCAAATTGCAAAAAGGAACCTGATTGCTATCACATGCATTTCATTGACTTTGGGACAAGCATTTAATTGGTTCTGATTTAGTCCTCATCATTATGCATAATTATGGAATATCTAATATTCTTATACCATGTCTATAATCCCTGAAAAATTTAAAAGATTTTTTTAAAACAATTCTACAATATGCATGACGGACACCGGTATTCAATAAATTGAATACTTTTATTAGAGTACAAAAAGATAATTTATCTACTTTCTCGCACTCAAATGTCGTACAGAATTGATTGCAGTGATAATGTCTCATACGTAAGCTAACCGGACGTTTATTAAAAACGAGAACAAGAACTAAACAGAAATACTAACATTCTATTGTTCCAGAATATAAAGTTAATTTTGAACATGAATTCGATTGGAACAATATTAGATTTTAAACGAAAAAAAAATTTTAAATAAGAGATTGATTTTCAAAATGACACATATTTGAAAGCACAGGATTAAACAGGATAAAATAATACTAATATCTTAGTAAAGAAATATCCATTATATTTCAACCTTTTCATGAATTTTTTATTCTTCCATACTTTTATTTATTAATTCTTTGCATAAACATGTTTACCTATTTGATAGTCTCTCATAAGCTCACAACATCTCGCACGTGACACTTGTTATTTTTATTAAAAATAATAAATTTTGCAACCTTAGCCATTTAAAATGTAACACTACGAAATTAGATCACGTAATCTATTTGAAAAAATTTGACATTTCTTTATAAATAATTTATGATATAACGACATAAGTTTTTAGTAGTTAAAAAGCATAAAAAAAGAAGCTAATTTTGTTCATTTAGAAGATGGAGTTACTAATAATAGTTAGTAAATGAATCATTTTACCCCGCGATCCATTTTATCCCATCTTCCTCTATTCAATTCTTTAAGGTCACATAAACGACATCGCCACTTTTTAAAATGGAATTATGAATTTTTTTACATAATAAATGATTCCTCTAATTATTTCGCATGTAAAAGTAGCAGGATAAAACTTGGACATGAATCCGATTTGATTAAATCAAAAAATATGTATATCGACATATTACTCACTTATATGTAGAAGGAAGACCCCCCCCCCATTATGAGATACATTGATTACATATGAATACATTTTAACTAAATGCTAGAAGTCTATGGATAGACTTTTAAAAATAATAGATCATTTTGAAGGGAATTTAATAAGCTTTAAGGTAATTAATTAAATTTAATTTAAATTATATATTTTTTTTTAATTAAAGGAATGTAAAAAGTGAGCAAATTGCGAAGTCAAAAAATTGTGTTTCTAATATGAGATATCCCGAGAAATCGATAATAAAACGCAAAGTCATATCACATCGATATTGCAATTAAAAAACTTTATTTGATGTTTCTAAAATACAAATAAACACAGCCAGCATTCGCGAGAAATGAGCATGCGATGGATTATATTCAGAATTTGTCTTCAGGTAGTTGAAACCAAACAAAAATAGATACTTGATGTTCCAATTGTCCTTTTTATTATTGTACAATAACATTTATACTTTAGCAACGATTTTCACTATGATATATATGTAGGAGCATAGGTTATTTCATATTAAAAATACCCTGGGTATCTCATGATTATCTTATGATTTCTTATGGTTTTACGATTATCAAATCTGACTCTTGTAATTCAACATATTTTTTTATTAGTACAATTTTACTCTATCACTCCATGAAGAATTTATCATTAAATATTTACTTATTAAATAATAAAAGTTTAAAGGCTCATCTCAATGAAACTTGAAGACACCCAAATTCTAAAATGTTTTTTACAACGACTAGGTATGATCTAATAATAAATTTTCCACTAAATAGTTTTCAATCCAAGAGCAATAAATTCATGATGGAACCAATAGATAGCGTTTATTAATTTAATAGAAACGCTATCTCCTATTAGGTGTCTCTCATGATAGGGGGCTTTCCTCTATTATCTTTGTACGAATGTTTACATATTTTATACTTTAGTCTAGCACAGTTTAATATGAAATTTCTCTATCATAGAATATCTCGTAAATTATTTATTTTTTGGAACTGTATCTTAATATACTTTTATGCACAGAATAATGCGATGAATCAATTGTTGTAAAGAAAGTACATAATTGCTTTTTAAAAAGACACGTAATTGCAAATTAATAATTTTTTGTGCACTTTAATTTAGTGTATAAAATTCGAATTAAAACTTTTTTTTTTAGTTTACAGTTACTTCTTCAACGAGCACAGCCAATAATCAACACAGATAACTGACAATAACAATGGCGATCGGGGAAGAAACTGATAATGGGGGCATTAGCGGCTTCGGTCTAGAAGATGACGCTGCCGGATCGATCCGAATAGTCAATCGCACAACCGCAGATGATCCGATCGGCACATCAAGTCATGTTCAGGCCGACCTTGATAATTTCGATTCAGGCAATCCCCTTCTGGCCGAGAGCGCGGTAGTAACGATTGATGCACCGATCGGAAAGTTGAGGAGAATACATAAAATGGAGAATGCGGTGGCGTCACAGACGGATAGTGCGATGTGTCGAAAAGGAGATTTCGATGATGAAAACCACGCAAACGAGCTGGCGAATACGATCGTCGAGCCACCTGATGGTGGTCTCAGGGCCTGGATGATTATGATCGGTAGCTTCACAATCAACGGTGTACTCTTCAGCATCATCAACTCGTATTCCCTCATCTATCAAGAGCTACAAAAACGACTGATAGAAGCTGGCGAAACCGAAGTCTCCTCCAAAGCAGGTACGAAACTTTTCCACAATATTAATTTTAAAAGAGATAATATTGGCACATTAATTTTACTTCTTAATTTTGAGAAATAATTTAAGAAATAATTATCATAAGTAAGTTTATTATAAGTAAGTTTATCGATTTTTGTTTTATCGATTTTTTTGATATTCTATTGTAATCTTAGAAAGCATAAAATTTATAAACAATAAAAATATGGACTATGAGTTAGCGTGAGAAATAGTGCGCAAATCAATAATGTCAATTTTAAAAAATTAATAAATATAATATAAAATGAACATTCCAGCTCTAAATTTGAGCTATCTTCAATAATAACATTTACAGTAAAAAATTAAAAATTACGAAGGATCAAAATTAGTCGCATTTACAAATTTAAAAATTAAAAAGATCACATATGGTTGCATTTACATCACCATAATAAAATTTATTTGCTTTAATTAGCTTCAACAATGATAATATTACGATACAATCGTTTGATTACAACTTTTATATGAGGAAGTTTAAGATGATTCTTTATTAAATCGAGTTATCATAGAAATGTCTAATTTTTTTATATAATGAAGTACTGAAATTGACATATTCAAAATTCTACGATAAGTCAACGATAAAATAAGAGAGAAAAAAATATTGAAAAGATAATCTTTCACATATAACTTAGTAACAGATAAAGCAGACGCTTCTTTGATTAACTACACACAAATTTTATCATAGATTGTTCTCAAAAACGAGATTATAGATTTAAAAAATTACGATTGTAATGATCATAGAAAAATAATAGATCAACAACTTTATCCAAATTATGCAGATATTTATTATATAATTTTAGGTAGATCCTGGTGAAGCACCCCAAATTTTTTCGGCACTTTATTTAATTAGGTGTTCAGTCAAACAAATTTTTCTATCCAAATAATAAAAAAAGTAATATAAAAATGTGCACACATTTCATGCTGTCTAAAAACCAGGTTTTGAATTATTGAATTTGAAAGGGAATGTTAACGAGTGTTTCAACAAGAATGAAAAAATAAATAAATAAATTTTAATAATTATTTATTGCTTCCGAGAGTGTTAGAATGATAAAACATCAATGTCTTTTGTGATTTTTTTGGATATTCTTAAAACAAAAAGCATTGTAATTTTTCAATATAATTTGTTCTTTATATTGTTATTATCATAACAATATATATATATATATA
>NW_017259564.1:306678-308309 GCF_001594045.1 Atta colombica
AAAATTATTAAATTATTAAATTATTAAATTAAATTATATTGAAATACTTTGAATCCTAAAGATAATTATTGAAAAAAATGATAAGTAATGCGCGCAAAACATATAATACTTTTACAGTTTATAATAATACTTTTTACAGTTTGTTGTATGTACTGAAATATTATTGAAATACTATAAATTCTAAGAAAAATGAAAATATCTGAAATACTATAAATTCTAAGAAAAATGAAAATATCTGAAAAGTAATAAAATAAGAATGAAGTATATATAATATTTTTACAGAGTCATTATTAAAAGTTACTAAAAACAAAAACAGGATAATTAACATATTGGAATTAATAATTGAAAGAATGTAATGAAATCTGCTGAAAAATAATGAAATCAGTTAACATTGTAATAAAAAGTATTGAATTTAAAAGAATTATGAAGAAAATTTATACAGATTTATATTTAAAGAAATTGAATACTGAATTATCATCCTATTTGTTGAAAATGAAAAATAATGCACATACAGAGGAAAGTCACTGATATCATTTTGTTTTTAGACAATATTTTTTTAAACAAAAGATAAAAATAAAACTTTAAAAACATAAATACAAATTAAAAAATTCTTCTATCAGATAATATAAACAGTTTTTATATTATTGTTGCAATTTTGCAATAATTAATTTTTTCGTAAGATAAACAAAAATGAGTATCTAACAAAATGGGCTTCAAAACTGATACAATAAGTAGTATGTAATGCTACATATTCTTATTCTTTTTCTTTTACAGAAATTATCTGTATAAAATACAAGCAAATATATATATAAGATTTTCCAGAATCTTTTCACTTCGTTATAAAACATTTTTATTGAATTATATGCATATTTATTTTATACTATTCTGCAAGATACAAATATGGTATGTAACACAATAGTTTTCAGGAGTTTTTCCATATATGCACGATTGCGTTCAGCTCCAATAGAGGTATTTGATATTATAAAGATTAAGTTATCTCATGATCTATTTTACAGACAGGTGACGGTTTATCCCAATTTTAAATTTAAAATCATATTATGAAAAAACTAAGAGAAAAAATAATATAAATAAAACTGATTTAGAAAAGCATTTAAAACGACGTAATATTAATATAGTCAATAATATAGTCACTATTATTTAAATTACGCAATTTGCAAAAGAAAATCGTAGGAATTTTTTATTTTCGCAATTGTATTAAATTCGTTTTTAATGATTTGGTAGAAACAAGTATAACGAATACGAATTATACGACACACAAATATACGAATTATACGACCACAAATATACGAATTATAAGTCTGTACTTCTTTAATTAGCTAAACACATTATGATTTTATTAGTATTAATAAAATGTAGTTAGTTTTTGAGAAATAAGGGGGTGTCGCTTTAGGAGACCTATGTCAGTCGGCTTTTCTCTAATATTCTTACAATTTATTGTACATTGAAATATGCTGAATTCTGAGGAAAATTATGAAAATATTTGAAAGAATGAAATAGGAATACAATATAGTACAATATAGTACAATATATTTACAGATTTTATTATTTTTAATCTCTCTCTCTCTCTCTCTCTCTCTCTCTCTCTCTCTCTCTCTCTCTCTCTCTCTCTC
>NW_017259564.1:308409-317428 GCF_001594045.1 Atta colombica
AAGAAAAAAATGGAAGAAGAAAATTTGCGAAAAATTAAAAAAAGAAGAAAATGGAAGAAGGAAATAACAAAAATTTGCGAAAAATAAAAATTTTTTCTATTTTGCTTATAACTTTTTTTCTAGTTAAATGTTTTTCTTGTTATTAGAGAAAAAAGATAGATTGCAAAAAAAAAATAAGAACTTATACAAGAATTTTTGGTCAATAATGATCGGGATATTGTTAACCCTAGAAGTTGAACATTTTCAATCAGTTTTTCAACATTTTGGATTTTATGTTATTGAAATTCTCTTTTACTACAATTATCAATCAAAATTAATAAAGAAATAAGAAATAATGACATAACATTCAAAGCTAGATTTTTTAATGCTCATATAATTCAATATGAATTAATATATACTATATATTTACATGCATATATCATATTTGTAGTCATTTGAATTGCGCGTCGAAATTTTATTGAACTTAAAAACACAGCTAAACTACTGAAATAATATCACATTAAATTTTTGATACTCAATATGCATTTATTAAAGAGAAGATCTTAATATGCTGGAAATCTGTAAATAAATTTATTTATTACGAAAAATATTACTTCGACCGGAAGTCGAACCTGAATCTCTAGCATTCTGTGCGAGCGTTCTCCGAAGATAAATTAATTTGTCTTTGAATTGTACATGATATAACATATTCGTTATTTCTATCATTATTTGTAATTTATTTTTAATAATTATAATAATTGCCACTCTCATTTGTACAACATGAATAATTTTAAGTTGATTTCAAAAATAAATAATTTTAATCATTTGGACAAAATTCGATGAGACTACCTACATTATAACGTTTAATTTTCCATATCATACATACAACGACAAGGTCTCTCTATTTATATTATTGCGATATTTTTATTGTATTGTGATCCTTCAAGATGCGTTTCATTTAATTTTGTAATGAAAATGACTAAAATTTAAAGTCGAAATGTTTATATATATTTTGATCATGTAATAAATTTCATCCAATCAATTAACACTCAAACTATACAATCCAATGTACAATCTTTAAAAACACTATATTCTGATTGTTTTATACATTAGGATTTTTTAAGATCTTTTCATTGATTTGATAAAATAAATAAGTTGCAATTTTTTTAGTAACTGTAATAATCCAACATCTGTACATGCAAGATCCGGAAAAATTTTAAAAATTTAAAAAAAAATTTGTTTAATATATGTATGAAGATTAAATATAAACAAGAATTTTTTTTTATTATTTATTGGACGAGAATAAAAATATAAAGAAAACAAATTATTTTTCTGCATATAATAATTCCCTGCTACATTAATATATTTTTGTCAACGGATAGACGATCCCGTTTTCAGAAAAGTTGTATCTGCAACTAATTGCGCACGAATTCCGCTATATTGGCATCGTTCTTGAATCTTCCAAATTCTTTTAGCGAATGGGACCCAAACAAATGATAATCGCATTGAGATTATCTTTCTATATGAAATCTTTCTATATGATTATCAGTTGTTTGGATTGAAAGAAGAATTGAGAGAACAATACGATTTGTAGATGATGCCAGTGTAAAGAAATTTGTGCGCAATTAGCTGCAGACACAATCTATTACTTTTTATGAAAACAGGATCGTCAAATTGTCTATCCGCTGGCAAAAATATATTACTGTAGCAGAAAAAAAAATGTAGAAAAAAATTTGTTTTTTTTTATATTTTTATTCTCGTCCAATAAATAATAAAAAAAAAATTCTCATTTATATTTGATCTATTCCCGTATTAATGTCTTAAAGATCAAATTCGACTAAAAAACTTTTTTAGAACCTTCCATTTGTAACTCTAGAAACTTTTCTGTTTTTATTACAATTTTTAACACGCTGCGTGATGTAATTGATTCAGCTAGCGATTATGATTGGGCTGTCAAATAAATAGGTATTTGATAATTCCAACCAAATATTCGTTAATTCAAACAAATAATATGTTTTAAATTACAAGATTCTGTAACCTAAATATATAAATATTTGAATACTAAATAATTATACTATACAAACTAAACGTTAGTCAAATTAACAACTTTCTTTCTCAGTGTAGTGGTATTTCACTGGCGATATTGCCATCTCCTACTTATGCTATTGTACATCTATCATGTCTCTTTATAGTACCAGATTAGAGTCAAGCTCATTAGAGTTTTTTTCCCTGCTAATTTTTCCAAACTCATTCCCTTGGCAGTGGTTTCGCTAGATAGTAGGGACTGTGGGAATCTCGTTAATCCATTCATGCGCATCACTAATTAGGTGATAAAATATTTAACTACAACTTGTACCTTCAAATGAAGTGTAGAGGTGAATTTCCGGAATCTAACACCCTTAATCTCTAATAAGAAATAATAACATTATACTATTGTACTCGTCCAAATTTTAATAATAATAACAATTATAATAAAGCAATCAAATATTATTTAATCAATAAAAATAAAACAAGAAAGAAAGGAAGAAAGAAAGAAAAAAGAAAAAAATAAGAAAAAAAATGAAAAAGAGAAGCAAGAGGGAAGAAAAAATAAAATAAAAATAAAAGAACTTATTTAATTTTTCACTATTAAGTTCTTCTTAAAAATTAGAAGCGAAGTCCTCTAATGAGCTCTTATGGCTCCGATACACAGAATGCGACAATACTTGCCGCGCGAATGTTAGCGTAATAGTCAACTAATTTATCGCTTTTCTGTGAAAGCAAAAGAATAATTATCGTTTGTCTTTGCTTGCTTTGTTGTTTGCTCTTTTCGCATTTAAATCAAATCGCATTGAGAGAAAGGAATTATTCCTAGATATAATAAATATAAAATAGATCGTGCATTTTTTATGAAATTGCCACTATCAGTTTAAAAAGAAAGAGATAATTTGGTATTATTCTTTCTTTTTAAATATTAATAAGAGGAACACAATGACTTATGAAATTAATTAATGGAATTATCTGAATGATATATAAATTAAAATCACGAGAGTGATTGTTTATATAGACACAGCCCTTAAATACCAAGGATTTAAATTGTACGACAATTAGACAATCATTTATAGTAATAGAAGCTATTCATGCTATTCTCTTGTTGATGCTGCTTCATCAACTTCATCAATCTTCATAATGAAAAGAGAAATATAATTCATAAATTGTTAACCTAGATACGTTATTAATTTATAACATGCATTCGATCGATCGATTCTCTCATTAGACTAATTAACTTGCCTATTATTGATACATGCATGTTTATTATTCCAGACTTTTAGTTATCTCTTTATTATTTGTTATGAAACGATGAAAATGCTTAGTTCTCGAGGCCTGATATTTATTTAATAGAATTTTAATCGATTTAATTATATGAAATTTAATTACAGATAAAAAATATAAATGTTGAGAGTATTAAGTAAGAAATAAAACAGTAAATAACGACATAATTTTGAAATTAAAAGAAATAAACGATGAATGCCTCCTTTTTTTACAAAAAAAATCATTCTCGATTCTGTGAGCATTTTATTATTCATCAGATAATTTGGCAAAATTGTTTCAGCTTTAGTAGGCTCGTTAACTATTGGAACTACGTTCTTTCTTTCTCCGGTCGCCGGTATATTAACAGATAAGTTCGGCATCCAGACAACTACCTTCGTGGGAGGTGCAATTGCATCCGTTGGCCTGCTTCTCTCCTCGCTGCTGACGGCCAAGGTAAGGAAGATAAAAAGATGCTTCTAAGAATTGTCATCTCTATTCAAATTTGTTTTGGAATTGTGCATGTTACATGTGTCTGTCAGGTGGAACTGCTCTTTTTAACGTATGGTGTTATGTACGGGCTTGGTGCAAGTCTCGCTTATACTCCTAGTCTAGCGATATTGGGTCACTACTTCAAAAAATATCTGGGACTGGTGAATGGTATTGTCACAGCCGGAAGCTCAATATTCACGACACTATTGCCATCCCTAATGGAGGTCCTGATACTGCGTTTAGGCCTAGAAGGAACACTGAGAAGCTTGGCTGTACTTACAGCTACTATCATGGCTTGCGCAATTCTTTTTAAGCCAATTCCACGTAAGTTTTTTAAAACTCGTATTTATATAAATTTATATGTATTCCTAAAACAAATTTTTTTTTAGAATTTTTCGTATAATAGAATTTCTATATCAGTTAAAAATTTTTCATAGTTTCTATATAATTTTATTTTAACATAATTTTTAAAAATAACTTCCAAAATTTCTCAAATTTTTTTGTAATGAATTGAAACACTTTTCAGAAATACTAAAAAAATCAGAAATACCGGGCTAAGTATATATTTTTACTCAAATATTTTTATTATAAAAACAGTATTTGTAATATAATTTTAATTTCGTATTTCAGCAAAGCACATAAAAGTATTTTGTATTTTGTATTTCAACAGAGCATATATAAATATTTTTGTATTTTAGTATTTCAAATCAAAAAATTAAAGGTATTTTATATTTTGTATTTCAAATACTATTGACAATCAATCTTACTATCAATCTTTCTTTGAATTACAAAATATAAAATACTTTCAATCTTTCGATTTAAAATACAAAATATTTTTGTGTTCCGCTGAAATACAAATATAATTGTATTACTTTAAAGAATATTCTTATTAAAAAAGCTTATTAATATCAAGAAATTATTAAATTATTCGTATAATTGATAAAAGCATCGATTAGGAGATTCCAATGATTTTGATCTTGACATATGTTATCAAGATCATGACCCCGAGTAATCTCCAAGTTTAGTCGTCGCTTGTTATTCACTAAAAAATTACAGATTGAAAATTACAGACAAAATTTAGGGGGCAGTTTTATGCTTTGAACTTTGAAAGATGTTTTTGTAGAATTTTAATGTACTGAAAACAACTACATTGTCCGTTTTTTTTTCATCATTTTACATGTTTTAAATAATGCAAAAACAGTTTTTTTCGAAAGTAAATTTTTTATTCATTTTTTCCTAAACAAAAAATGATATCGAGGTATGGTTTGCGGTATTTAACTTAGAAATGTTCCAACACAAAAAATATTTTTTCGATGCTTATAAAAATGTTTATGCAAACCGCACACAAAAATCTTTGGAAGAATCCTAAAAAACCGAAAAAAATTGACAAATAAAAATTTTGAAATAAAAAACCAAATAATTAAAAAAAATTATTAAAAATATTTGATAATTTATATTTATATCTATATATTTTAGTTTAAATTTTTTTTGAAAAACTAATTTCCGATCATTTGTTCAGAAGTTATTAAATTTAAAGTTCTCTATAGACACTCGCCCCAGAAAGTCAAGAGGTTCTAGGTTCGAATCCTGAGGTAATATTTTTCGTAATATAAGTTCTTTACCGAATTAATTTAGGAGGGGGATTATTTCATATATAGAAATGTTCGAATGTTACAGCTCCTCATCATTTTTATATTATTAACGTGTCAGATTGATTGTGGTTAATGTTTCGGCGTACAGTCACATTTGAGATAATAAATTAAATTTAAAAATTAAAAATATATATTATATTCATAACATCTAACTTTGATCGATCATTGGCACTACCATATGTATATACTCTCTACCATATGTTATACAATTAAACGGTCGGATCTTATTTCTTATGCAAACATCAGAAATAAAACATTATTTTCTTCAAACTTTTTTGTTACAATAATAACTTTTTAACGAATAATGAGCGACGACTAAAACCTGTTGGAAGTCACTCAGGATCATGATCTTAACAATACATGTCAAAATTAAAGTCATTGGAATCGGGTCGATACTTTTTACTAGAGATATTAATGAGCATTTTTTTTCCAGTAACATCGCAAGGAGATAAATCACATAAAACGAAATCTCTACGAAATCATATGAAAGAATTCGTAAATGTATCTATCTGGAAGAAAAAACGATACGTCGTATGGGCTGTTTCTATTCCTCTCGCTCTTTTTGGGTAAGTCAATTGTTTGTGTATAATTATACTTACAAATAATCTCCTACAACACAAAAGTTGCAACACTGCGACATTCCAGCAATATTACAGAGATTTTGCAACAATATTGTTGCGAATTCTATGTTGTATAAGGCCCGTCAAACTAACGATTATAGATAAAATATAATACAATAATTATCTTGGTTCGTGACATAATATAAATATAATGAAGGATTTCAGATATGAATGAAACCAAAATAGATTTCAATAAATCACTATCGAACTCAAATAGATGATCTCAGTAAATCATTATAATTGCAAACTGATTATCGTCCTATTACTTTGTATGATCATCGTCTTATTACTAATTTATGATTTTCTTTTTTTGGAACGATCAATATTTCAATAGTGTTTGTTAATTGTATACGTAATTGCTAATCTTTTTCCTAGACACATCATTGTGTAAAGTTGTTAGGTTTTCTAAGTTATTAGATCTTTTAATTTATATAACACACGTCAATGAGATGACGGCGAATTCAGCCAGTTTTTCGAAAAAATTATGAGAAAGAACGCAGCTGGTGAGTGCGTCCTTTTTTACATAAGGACTACTCTCACTCCTCAAATTTCTGAAAATACTCGATTTAGAGATACTATGTCTATAGACTCATATATAAAAAGAAATAGCATGTATTACATACAGAATGAGAACGTTTGTACAGATGTCAACGCAATATAATTTATTTTAACATTGAAAATTTTTATACATAACGTCATGTACATATAGGAAAGGCTATTATGAGATATCGAGTTCATTTTGGATAAATACTGAAAGTGGATAGAATTTAAAAAAATAATAGGATAGGATTTTGAAGAGAATTTATTAAGCTTTAAGATGTTATGTAAAATTTAATTAAAATTCTATTTTTTTTAAATTATAAAAAAATGTAAAAAGTAAGCAAATCGCAAAATCAAAAATTATGTTCCTAATGAGATGTCCCGAGAAATCGATAATAAAACGCAAAGTCACATCAGTATTACAAAACTTTATGTAATGTTTCTAAAATACAAACAGACACAGCCAGTGCATAAAATAAGCATACATTACCAGGACCTGTCTTCAAGTAATTGGAACTAAGTATCGCAAAAACACTCATGTTCATTCTAATTGTCCTTTTTATTATTATAATAACATTTATACTTTAGCAATGACTTTTGCTATGACACAAGAGCATAGGTTATTTTATATTAGAAATATCTTAGATATCTCATATTGCGATTTCTACACCTTACGATTTTACGATCAAATCTAACTTAAGTAATTAAGCAATTCAACACATCCCATATTTTTCTATTATACGACTATCTTACTCTATCACTCCATGAAGAATTTATTGTCAAATATTTATTTATTAAATAATAAAGGTTTAAAGGCTCATCTCAATGAAATTTGAACACTCAAATTCTAAAATGTTTTTTATAACGACTACAGGCATGATCTAATAATAAATTTTCCATTAAATAGTTTTGAATCCAAGAGCAATAAATTCATGATGGAACCAATAGATAGAGTTTATTAGTTTAGCAGAAACTTATATTAGGTGCCGCTATCTCATATTAGATGCCTAACTTATAATAGGGGACTTTCCTTTATATGAAAGGGGAAAGAAGTTAGGGAAATTCTACTATTGTTAATGCTAAAGAACCTCATAGGGAGGCTCTCTAGTTAACGTTTTTGGCGTTCTCATTCGCAATCGAATGCGAAAGGAAGACCTCATTAGCCCATAGAAGAAGGGGCGATTGCGTGCGCAGATCAGTTTTTAAGAATGGTTAGCCTTCGTTAGTTCAATTCTTATTAAGATGTGCATAAGCACGAATAAAATTTAGGTATTTCCTAAAAAGTGCCATCAACGTCTGATTATCTCAATTAGAGATTTTGCCTAATTATATCTAGCATGTATCTCTTTCTTATTTGAATGTGAAGAATTGAACTTTTTCTAAATGAATTCTGTTTTATTCCGTTTTTATAGAAATAAAAAAGCTCGATTGTTATTTTAGATACTTCGTCCCATACGTTCATATAGGAAAGTTCGTGACTACGACGTTCAAAGATGCCGATAGCAAGCTGCCGGTCATGTGTGTCGGTATCACTTCCGGTATTGGCCGTTTAATTTTTGGCTACATCGCTGATCTACCGAAAGTGAACCGAATATTCTTACAACAAGTGAGTACTCGATAAGACCTTCGAGCTTCTAACGATATGTTTAAAATCTTTTTTTTTATAAAATAAAATACCTTAACACTTTTCTTTCTTTTACTAAAATCTTGATACAAAAAAATAAAGAGCCATTTTTTTCAGATATCATTTGTGAGTATCGGCATCCTCACAATGCTCCTTCCAGTCACTAAATCGTTTCTGATGCTCCTCATCATTTCACTGGGGATGGGACTGTTCGATGGATGCTTTATATCGTTACTTGGTCCGATTGCATTCGATATTTGCGGCCGTAGCGGCGCAACTCAAGCTATAGGCTTTCTTTTGGGGATGTGTTCTATACCTCTAACGGTTGGTCCACCAATCGCAGGCCTCCTGTACGATCATACTGGTAATGATTTTCATAATTGCCTTACACATACTAATAATAGAATAAGAGAATACTTTTTAATAAATAAGGAGCAGAAAAATGTTTTATTTATTTTAATCTTATGTCGTCCAATTTAAAATTAATAATTAATATATACCGCCGTTTTAAATACGGGAACGTTTGCAATTTTCGCATTTGACGAAAAATTAAATATCTCAATGAAAAAAAAATTGTAGACAAGTTTTCAAAAATGTATTTTAAAAAAGAAAAATAAAATTATTTGTTAAATTTGTTTCTAAATTTTATATAAAATAGAAAATTAGTATTTTCGTTTTTAGAGTGCTGTATTAATTTAATGAAAAATACTTTAAAGTAAACTTTCTAAATTTTAATTTTTTAATTCAACAATAAGAAATATAAGTAATGGTCGTAACAGTCAGAGCTTTAATGCTTAAATAATTCAATCTACAATAAATTACTA
>NW_017259564.1:317528-323116 GCF_001594045.1 Atta colombica
AATCAAAAAATTGCTTTAAAGCATTTGTAGTATCACGTTGACCATCATCTATAATCATTTGAACTGCGCGCCGAATTGTTTTTCTGGACTTATAAACGCAATTATTGTAGTAATATTGCGAATTAAATTGATAAGCAATTTTAATAATTTGATGCTCAGGCATTATATTAAGAAGATGATAATACGCTGAAAAATTGTAAACAAATTTATTGCAAAAAATATTACCTCCATAGGCGAATTCGAATCTGCTGAATACTTATACTACTTATATATGTTACTTATATTACTTATATAAACTATAAAACCATTTTTCTATATAAGTGCAAAATATTTCTAGAATATTATATAAATATTATTTTTAAAAAATCAAATAATTTAATATTTCGAAAATATTATACAGAATTATGTGTTTATATGTATATTATGCTAAGATATTATGTTTCAGAATTCACGGACACGGATTGTACAGCATTGATTGTATGTGCCAAAAGAAGTAACTTTTTCCTCTGACAAAATTGCATTCAAATTTTTTAAATGGAAGCAATTTTAAGTTAACGAATGAACGCTCCATGTTACACAAAAATCAAGGGCGGCGTATGAGGATGTATGTTATTATTTTACTATTTTGCTAAAGATTTTATAAAAACTATGCATGATATCTAAATATATCACTATTTTGAATACAATTTATTTAAGAAGAGAATATTTTCTAATTGATATCACTAAAGAAACGACTTAAAGTAAAATAAGTAGATTAGGTAATAACTCGTAAATAATTATGATATTTAAATATGTCATGCATAGTTTTTATAAAATCTACAGCAAAATAGTAAAACAATGATACATATACGCCGAGCGTAATGTGGAGCGTTAACTTAAAATCGCTCTCGTTTAAAAAGTACTGTCTAAATGCATTTTGCCAGAGGAAAAAATTGCTTCTTTTGGCACATGCAATCACGCTGTGCAATCCATATCCGCGAATTCTAAAACACTCTTATATATTTTTAATATTACGGAAATATTCTGTAGATGTTATATATGTCCATAATACTTTTACTTTACATAATATCCTTGGTATTAATATCCCTGAGATATTATTAAAATTAATATCAATTTATTAATATCAATTATTTTTATATAAGTGCAATTTGAATTCATAATAACTAACGAAAAAGTCTTATTGGTCTATGACTATATTCTAATGCTTAAATAACGTTTCAATATGATTTCATGTATCCAATTCTATAACTGCACACTAAAATCATTTTCAATCTTTAAACGTAATTTTAAATCGAACTGGAATAATAGTTTTACAAATTAAGGTAAATGTTATAATATTTTTTAATGCTCATACAATATTATAGTAATATTAAATAATATTGTTTTTAATAATCACATAATATTATCAGGAGTGGACATATAAATATAATCCATTAATATTTCGGGAATATTATTCAATATTATATAATTTTAATAAAATATTATTAAAACGTTACATTTAATATTTATTTTAAGAATATATAAGTGCATAATATTATATAATATTATGCACTTATAGGACACTATATTTGCTATCTGTATCTCACTCAATGTGCCTAGAAATGAAACGTGCGACCAATCGGATTGAATTTGTAATCACATATTGGTCATTTACTTTTTATATCATCCAATTACACAATTAATAAATATATAACTAATTCGTTTGAATTTATCGTGTGCATTAAAGAACAAAGGAGGCCCACTAACTGTTAGTCGCCGATCTTAACAAGTGATCATTCAAAAGCACGCACATATACTTACATAAGTCGTTATCTCCCGAACAAACCCTGGTATGATATAAGTCTAATTTACACCAAATACTTTGTATGCGTATTAAGAACCATATTTATGCCAAATCACTTGATGCACTCTGTATTAAATGCTAGAGGAGTTCTTATTTCAGTGTACTCTGGTATATGATATTCCTGTATCTCACATATCTGAAATATTTTATTATTATATGTGCCTCATATCTCATACTTGTAAACGATAACTTAATTAAATTATTTGTGTTATTTTCAGGTACCTATGATCTACCATTCTTACTAGCCGGTGTACCTCCGATAATAGGAGCATTGACGATGTTCTTAATAAGATGCGTTAAAGAAAATAATGAGGGAAGTTTAAACGATTCTGAGAATATTCCAAGCAAAACAGATTGTCAAAATGGTCGGTAAAACCAGGTATCTGTATGTTATCAATTTTATTTGGGGCCATTAAAAAAAATACGTTCGCTTAATGAAGGGGAGGGGGTCATCGAAGGAGAGAGGGGAGTAAAGGAAATGTTCAATGTTCACGAATGTTCAATATTGTACTACTGTTTATTTATTTAAATTATTCACGTAATTGAATAAATTTTTAATTATAATATTTTTGTTATCGACAACGCTCATATCCCTTTTTCATTAGCAGATATGATATTTATTTTTATCAGCGCTCTTGGTATTTTGATTAGTGACTCAAAGTAGACACTTTCCTGAAAAGTGGAGGGGATAATGTTGGTATCATCTCTAAATGACATAATTTTAATTTACGTTTGCCTAGCTGCCCCCCCCCCATTTAACCAAATCTTAATAAATAAATTGTACAATAATGCGTTATTTATGCTTATGCGCTAATAATACTTTACTAGATTAATTGACATTGTTTTTCTCTGTATACTGTGATTGTAATTATACATATTCGAAATTTAAATTAGTGAGACAATGTTCATCGAATCTCTAATTACTTTTGAATTATATTGGGATGTTGTTTCAAAATAATTAAAATATAGAATACAAAATAATAATTCAAATATAGGTAATTGTAACCAATATGCAACAAAACAGTGTCTATAAAGTACGTTTATAAAGTATTATCTGTATTGATAATAATATATAATAACATCACTTATTTAGCTTTTAAATATAAAATATCTGTCGTTTAAATAATTATATTGAAATAATTATATGTTTTTTCATGAATTTTATATAATTTGGTCAAAAATATTACTTACAATAAAAAAATTAGTTTTGATACTTTTCTTCGAAGTAAAAAATATCATTCTTTTTACATCTCTAAAAATAAATATGATGAAAATGTTAGAATTTCGACAAATGCTATGTGATTGCCTTAACGCCAAGTTGGATGCTGTTCTCATATTGCCACTGTGATATATTTATCTCATGCTCGATATCTAACAAAAATAATAAGATCTGCCAAAATTTTAACTAATCTGTTCACTAAGAGAAGAAGTCCAGTTTATCCAGTAATGACAATAGCGATGAGGATCGACATTTGTCAAAATAAACATAAATATCAATTCAAAATATCTCCAACCCAGTGATTTAAAATGAAAACTTTATGTTATGCAATTATTAAAAATTAAAAAATAATTTAGCTATCATTACTTCCAACTTGTGATTAGCAAAACATTTTAATATGGAATTTTATAAATAAATAAAATAAGAGAGCTGATAAAAATGGTTTGTGTGGCTAATTTTAAAAAAAATTAAGAGAAATGTAAATTTAACTTTTTTTTTAATGTAATTCATTTTTTCAGATTTTTTCAAAAAATCTGAAAAAAAATATTTTGTAGGAAGTTGAACAGAGATTCACGTGCAATTTTTTAAAGGTGATCAACGAAAGCTTAAAAACATTTTTGAAAGTTATTTTCATTTTTTTCAGAATCAAAATTTGCACCCAAAAAAATAACAAAAATATCCTCATTATCTAGATATAACTGATTTTTCAAAATTTTTTTAGAATTTTATTTGATTTTTTATTAAGTTAAAATAAAAAAATTGTAAAAAAATTGTTTTTTCGCTCCAACTTGGTCACGTCTCCATATAGAAATCTAAAATTTGATATGTAAGCGTTTTTTTTAATACAAGAATTGTTACCTTAAAACTATTACCTTAGAAAAAAAAAGTCAACTCAAAAAACCGTGGGGGCATTTTCATACCGCTACGCCCTTTTTTTTTACTTTTGTATAGTTGTATAGTTACTTTTATATAGTTTATTTTTAGACTAGAATGTATTCTATCCTAAACTTATTGATATTTAATTATATTTTGTACTTTAAAATTATTAAATTTGCAGCAAGAATGAAGAATAGTGATTTTTCGCCGGCGAGCATAGTCGAGCAAATATGCGAATCAGCGATGCAAGAGAAATATAGTACAATGTGCAAATCCCTGCCATCGTCTCAGTGCTATTGTGTCAAACAACCGGTCAAATTGCAAAACTGTTCAGCATGCAATAGTTATCAGTACAAGTATTACTACAGATATTCGGAAAGTGAACCATTACTTCATAGAGAGAGGATCTCATGATATCCGAGCATAATTTTTTCTTACAATTTATAGTAAATCATCAATGTTTTATATGTTTTAAATTTGTATTCTGACATAGCAAATTCTTTGCTCTGAAGAATTCCATTGTTCGTTATTCCTACAAGTGTGTATTCAGATTCCAATCTGGTTGCTTCCCAGATATCTTGTTATCCTTGTTTAATGTTCGATAAACAAAAAGAATAAAATGATACCTAGGAATATGAACATAGCCTAAATGAAAATAAAGACGAAATTCATTAAAAAATATGGTTCCTTTTTTTATATTGAATAATTACATAAAGGTATTATTAAGACTCAAGACTCAATTTTAAAAAAATTTAATAAATACGAAAGAAAAGATTAAAAGAGCTCAAGCTGGATGTTTAATGTGATCCCAACTAAATATTCATAGAAAGTTCGATTCGTATTACCAATGTACCGAATGTTCCGGAACAGTAATAGAATCATCACAGAATGTGCAAATGTCGATGAAATGTTCAGAATATTATGTGAATATTCTTTGCATATTTCACGAAAATCGCGAGTGAGCGAGCAATACACATCTCCGCCATTAGAGGGTCATGACAAAGAGCATTTATTCGTAAATAAAAATCACCTGGGGAGTTTTTGCAACATCATTTATCCAGCGATAAGCTGCTAAGATCAGGTTATTTTCTTCTTAATAATTACTTAAAAAAAGGAAATAACGTGATTTTAACATTCATTAAATATGTTTTTCAAAGTAAAATTTTGTTTAAAAACTGATTTATGAATCTGATCTGAAATTAAAAAAAAAATTAAAATTTTGCAGAATATAATACAGAGTATGCTGGAAATATGTAACGACATATAAATGATATTTTTAACTGACATTTAAATGTTTCTTTTACATCTTTTAATAAATATTCGAAATATTTTGTAGTATGCTTGGAATATTTTTTGGGAATTTTAAGAATATTTTATAAATATTTCATAATTTCATTTTATGAATATGTAGTATTTGTTGGATATATTAGTAAACGTACAAATGACAAAAATGAAACAAACATTTCAATCTCTATTGAGTCATTCTCAATGTTCAAATATAGTTAAAAATTTAATAAATGCTATATTATTAAAATATACAACTATAATTTAAAAATATACAACTATAAAATATAATATATCTACAAATATAAAAATCTTAATAATATAACATTTTTTTATATGTTAAAGTCGCTCACAATTCCTTGTGAG
>NW_017259564.1:323354-324163 GCF_001594045.1 Atta colombica
ATATAATATATTTATCCGTATATTTTTATTAAATTAATGCACATATGCATCTAATTATATAGTATATTAATGAAATTAAAAAAAAAGGTTTTAGTTATTATTCTTAGTTTAAAGATTTTAATCATTACTATCATCCAGCCTTGCAACTGATGAGAACGACTCTCTAAAGTCGGTTCTACATTAATTGCAAGCTAATCGCAAGTTTGTTGCAACAGTCAATATGAAGCGTTGATTTCAAAATGCAAGCTTCATATTGGTTGTTCATATTAGTTCGCAACAAACTTGCAATCGGCTTGCAACTAATGTAGAACTAGTTTAGATTAAGGGTTACTGTACAATGATTGCGACCAAATTATATCAATTTTTATTAATATTATAAATTTACGTCTGCAATTTCATGGATCATGACTGTTCATCGTATGTTTTTGCTGAAGAAGGCTAGAATATTAGTTGAAACATGTACAATTCTCATTTCATTTATTTAAGATAAAGCTTTTTTGAAGCGAATTACGATCACTGTGCCAATTCCCAATATATAGCTCGTTTGTTCTTTATTTATTTTTATCAATAGAAAATATTAATTCATCATTCACCAACCAAATGCGCAAGCGGAGTTATTTACAAGGTCACTACAATGAATCTGTAACAAAAAAAATTTTAAATCCAAATTAGAAAAAAATCCAGAGTAGAAAAAAAAAATCAATCGATATTTTTAAAATATTTACTAAATGCAAAATTTCTCTTGAATAATCATATAATAATTATATCATTTTAAAAATATATAATAATTTTTATAAGCATCTGAATTC
>NW_017259564.1:324263-341202 GCF_001594045.1 Atta colombica
AAAATAAAATGACTTGACAAAGAATGAACAGAAAGAAAATACTGATTTTATATAAGCAAAAAATGATATTTACCGCAAGGTTGCTTCACCGGTATCTGTCTTTCTCAGACCTCCTCCTTTTAGAATTAGGTTGACATCCTCTCAAACAGGACACTCGCGTAAAATACTCGCGAATAATATATTATAATCGCGCGTGGACTAATTATATAATTAATTATAATTAGAATTCCATCGAATTTGAAATGTCTATTAGTCCGATAATTTGAACGGCACTCCCGAAGCAAACGCGTGACACGACGAATCGGTTCGTTCACTTTCAACTAAATCGGCGATGAGGTTACATTAGGCTCGAGGCTTCCTCGACCTTGGATGCGACAAAGAGAACGATTTTACTCAAGTATCTAAAAATTTATGTATGTAGATATACCATTTAGATAGAATCTGAAAATTTTTAGATACTTAACCATTCTTTCGTGTATATCCTTCGGGTTTTGAGCCTTTTCACTACGTCAATGTCGTGACTACCCATAAGAGGGAAGATTATCTGAAAAATGTAATATACAGCTTATCTATAATATTATGCAATTATCGGTTAAAAACTTTTAAAAACGAATATCAAACACATGTTTGCAATTCGTCACCATTAAGAGATTCAGAGCAGATATAAAAAGGCTGAATTTTTATTTATAGACGATGTCTGTAAAATATGATTAGAGTCAATGGAATGGGCTAGAGATTAATATAAAAGAGAAATATTTCTTTTATTACCGACAAATAATTCCAAAGTTAAGCTCAATTTTTTTATACGGATTTTTATATCGAAAGATGCACGAAAACAAAAAGTTAACTAAATTATTAATTACACAAACTATATTAATTTTGAAGAAATCGCATAAATTGCGTTATTTGCATGAGAGTATTTCCTCTTTTATGACTCATATGTACCGTTCGAAATATAATCGAATTACTCAAGCGAGACAAAAATGTTACGTTAAACAAAAATAATTGTCCGTAATTATCGCAAAATAATAATAAATTCTGTTTTTTCCATTGCGTTTTGATTCCAAATAAATAAACCGTATGAAACATCTATTCCATGATATATGATTGTGTGTCATCCTTTTATGAATAATTAATCGTGCGAACTAGTCCTTAATACATATCTTAGTTTTAGGCACTACTACGCACGTTCGGTCATCATTGTATCCTGGATTAATTTTCATCATTTTTACAAGTAAGTATATATAAATTATTAAATGTTATATTTTTTGACATCTTTAGAAAGTATTTGTATATATAGTCATATATTTATAACAAATTGTAACTAAATATAGTTAACAAAATGAGAAAAATGTACCTGTTTCACTGTTTCATATAAAAATATAAAACTCTAAAACAAAAATGTTTAAAGGAAAAATATAGTTCAAATGTCTTAAAATTGATATTCCAAATTACAAAAAAAAATAAATAAATTCAAGGTCAGCTGTCCAAAAAATTTAATTATTGAGTAACCTAAAAGTTTAGTGAATAAAATAATATTTTTTTAATATGCATGGCTATAAATTGAAAATATATTACATTTTAAATGCATTTTATTGTTATTGTGTTAAAAAAACTTATAATTTATATTAGGAAAATGTCTTTTATATAACATCCCAGTAAATGAAGATTGAAATGAATTGAAATGGATTCAGATTTTCAGAAATATTAATTCACGAATGTTAAAATGAATGCTTTTCAATCCTGAATGCATTTTTATTCATTTATAGGAATTGCATGGAGCATATCTCTATGCCTTTCAATTTAAAAATAAGTTAATTTTTTGTGCATTGTGAATACTGTTCAATTCAAAATTTTTAATAGGAAATGCAATTCTTCAATCCAATTGCATCCAATTGAATTTAATTGAATCCAATTGAATTCAATTAAATGCAAAAAAAAATTCGCTATTTAAAATACACATTCGGATAGA
Organism: Atta colombica; assembly: GCF_001594045.1. Taxonomy (NCBI): domain Eukaryota; kingdom Metazoa; phylum Arthropoda; class Insecta; order Hymenoptera; family Formicidae; genus Atta; species Atta colombica. Next base: position 326,236 of record NW_017259564.1, read on the forward strand.
AAAAAATTTCAATCGATTCATTCTCGTTTGCTGGGAACCGGCCCTTAACAATAAACAAGAGATCAGTATTTGATCAAGGGCTCTATTCTTGAAAAGAAACATATACGAAAGTCTAGGGAAATGCTACAGTATACGTTACAAAGACTATAGTATTTCCCTAGAACTTTAGAATAGAGCCTCAGGTGCTCTTAGATCCAGTTCCACAAACTCATGGTTAACTCTTAACTGAGATTCAACTAGTTTCTCATCTCTTTTCAATTCTAGAATTGGGAAGAGACAATGAATAAGTTGAACCTCGATTAAGGATCTCCGCAATAAAAAGAACAGGGAACAGAGAACAGAGAATAAGAATTTCAATTTATCAGAAATCATGTATTGTGGAATACATAGTTTCTGATAGGTTGAAATTCTTATTCTCTGTTCTCTGTTCCCTGTTTCTTTTATTGTGCGAAGCCCCTAAAATAAAAGTTAATCGTAAATTGTGAAACTGGGCCTTATGCCCATTTCCATCAATGTAGATTAACTTTAATCTCGGTTCAACTTATTCTTCGTCTTTTTTCTATCTTTAGAACTTTCTTTAGAAAAAGACAAAGAAAAGTTGAGATTAAAGTTAATTTACATTAAATGGGCATTAGTATTTCAAAAAAAAAAAACATTGAGCGTAGGACACAATGATCCAGGTATAAAGGTGTATTAGGGCTATCCTAACAGCACAAACGTCGATATGTCTATAAGTTGACTTTGCTAAGTCAGGCTTTTAGAGTCAACTGTAAATCGACTTTGTACAAACGTCGTTCCAATATCGACTTTTGCATTAGAACGTAATGCGATTTACGCTCACAAAGCTTAGATGTGGAATCATTTCATCCTTGTTTAATTATAGTTAAACAAGGATGAATGCTGTTTATGAGCTTGTGGGCATGAATCGGATCACAGCCTGGAATAGTTGACTTAAAGTCGGCTTACAATCTTTAAAGTGGGACTTTATATGACTTAGAGACGTCTCCAAGTCTAAAGTTAACTTCCATTACGAACGTCTATTTTTCAGACGTCTAGAAGCTATAGTCAACTTAGAATCAACTTACAGTCCATTTTGTGCTGTTAAGATAATAATCGTATACTGTGAATATTTATAAAGTATGACGTTTCATATTATATTTAACATTTTTCGCAATTATGTTTCATAAAGTAATGGAAAGAAGAGCGACACACCACGACATGATCCTCAGTAATGAAATAATTACTCAATAATTGCGCATAAATATGACGCGCCGCGTCGTCTGCTCGCGTGAATATAAAGAAAGTGACTGCAAGAAAAGAGAGAGTTATCATGAAAAAATACTTTTAAGGTACATTTTTAGCGAGCCGCTTCAACCAGCTGTTTCGACGACAAAAGAAATCACGTGGTCGAAATTGACGAATATCAATTTGGATCATGTGATCGTTTTTATAACTGAAGCTGTAGTCAAAGTCTTGCTATAAATGCTTTAAGCATTTGATGGATCAATTAGAAGAAAGAATTTTACAAACCGACCAGTTAAAAAACCCTTCAAAACGTTTGCAGCATCGCATTGACCGTACCCTGAGGGTATGAATTCTTTTTTCTAATTGGTTAATCAAACGCTTCAAAAATTTGTAGTGAGACTTTGATCGCAGCCTGAAACAGCCGGCGACTCATGAAAATATACCGTTATACTATGGATCAGATTCAGAACCGTTAGCCTAGCAATTGGGTTCGTCATGTCATTTGTTGTAGGTTATCAATTATTAGAGATCGTGTTAGTGTCAAGTATAAGGATGCAATGACTTTTTATTTGCATCATTGCATATAATAATTTTTTCCTGTCTGCGATTACCGGTGTCATTACCGAAGGTTCTTGATACGATAAGAAAGAAGACCGAATGAATGAGGTCCAACGTGTGCTCATTCGTATGTCATGTCATAAAGAGTAATTATCGCATGTTGCTACTCTTTCCCGTTAGCCGAAATCTCCGGCACAACCTGTCGGCGCCCTATAAGCAATTCTCGTCGATTTACAATAACCAGATCATGCCACGTTCCGTCGAACATATGCTTGGCATGCAACGCATGAGACAGAAGATAAAAGAGAAGTCAGCGAAATATATTGGAAACACGAAGGTGTCGTTGCAGGTCAGTCGAACGAGAATGTTTCGGAGATGATTAAATATTGAATATTTAATTATGAATATTTTTTTATCACTTATAGATTCTGGGTACTGGAGCTTATGGCACATCACGATGTGTCTATTTGACAGCAGGTCACACCAGGTATATTTTTAACTGTGGCGAAGGAACGCAGAGATTGGCATATGAGCATAAGTACAAGCTAATCAAATTGGAGCACGTATTTATAACATCAGCAACTTGGAATAACTTGGGCGGCATGCCGGGAATGCTTCTAACGATACAGGATGCTGGAGTGCCAAAAATCAATATACATTGTCCCAAGGGGACAATGGAAATATTTAATACAATTAAGAAAACTGTGCTGCTACAGGCTCTGAAGATTAATGAGGCCAAATGTAATGAGTCGGAGCCATACATAGATTCAGTAATGTCCGTTTCGTATGTTTCCATTATAAATTCAAATGTGCAAAAGACAGAGCCTATTGATGTAGAAGAAGATGTAATCAATATAAATTATTATGATTATAAGACTAACTCAAATAGCAAGCGAGTACCTGATAGAATAGAAAAAAAGTCTAAAGTCCAGAAGATCAATCAGGAGTCTGACAATAGAATATCGTCTGTAATGTCTTACATTTGCAAATTGCAACCTCGAGCGGGTACATTATCCTTGCAAAAATGTGTAGAAAAAGGAGTGAAACCTGGGCCTTTACTCGGTCAACTCAAAACTGGTGCAGATATTACTCTTCCTGATGGCACAGTTGTTTTGAGCAAGGATGTTTGCTCGCCAGCAACACCAGGCCCTATTTTTATAAGTATGTTAACAAAGTATTTTATTTAAAGTTCTATTTATCACTAATTTCAGATTGTGATATCAAAAGCAAGAAAACAAATTCTTACAAGTTATATTTGAATAGAAATATTTTCCAATAAAACATTTGTCTTCACTAGACTTATAAAATATAATTCTTGTTTTTTGGGGAGAAATTAAATCATATTTATTTCTACATATTATTAATTTGATAATTAATGTCATAACTGAACATAGCTTATTTCATTTCTAATTATACATAATTCATTTTCAGCATGATTGGATAATAACTAATTAAAACGTTAAAAGTTAAAAAAAAAATTAAAAAGTTAATAACTTTTAATTTAACTTAGTTAATTTTAAATGTATTAAATTTTAACTTAACTAAGTTACTTTTAAACGTTAACTTTTTAACTTTTATTTAAGGTAAACAATTTTTTTATCTCTTTTAAATATCTTAGAAAAATAATAAGATTAAGGACGTATATTCGTAATCTGTTCATATTTTAGATCATCTTAAGTAATTTCTTAAGATGCTAATATAGCCCTCTAATTGATTTATGCGGTTATGCCTTATGTCAAGTCTAGTCTGGACTAAGTCTTAGTCCACATCTACAATAGGTGTTTTAAACTTTAAGTTATAAGAAAATTATCAATTACAGTCAAATATTTTTCTCGTATTCGATTGTAATTGGTCAATTTCTTACGGCTTAAGATTTATTAAAAAGTAAACTGATCTTGTATCTGTGCTGCTTTTTAAAGTTAAATAACTTATATATAGTTATATCGTTATGTGTTATATATTTATATCACATACGAATACAAAAATTAAATTTACTTAATAATCTATATTGTAGTTATTTAATCTCATTTTAAGAAAAATTAAGACCTTTTGATCTAAAAAATAATTCTTTTTCAAAATTAAATTAACTTTTTTTAACTTAAATTAATTCAATATTGACTTAACTTACGTTAAGTTAATTTTTTATTCCTTCAACTTTTAACTTTATTAATTTTGTAAAGCCTAGGCATTAACTTTAACTTTATTCAGTTTAAAAAAAAACATTAACTTACCCAACCCTGATTTTCAGATATATGATTATTTATTAATTAACAAAGAAAAAGGAAAGGAGGATTAAAAAAATGTCTGTTTTCACCACAAGATATTGAATAGATCTTAAAAAAATGATTATTTGAGTCCTCAGAGAATAAGTTTAGTATGATCAAATTCTGATAAAAATGCACATGAAATGTAAATTCGCTCACTTTATTAATGTCATATACGCATGCATGGCAGAGAGGTTCGGAGTCGCTACAGGAAAAAAACATTACAGGAATAATGAATTGTGAAGTCTTATTCTCTCTATCGAGGAATGCTAGGCGGACTGTACCTCTACGTGATTTTATCATTTTAGTGTATCTCTACATAATGCTAAAGTAATTCGCGACCTTTATATGAAGAATATACTTACGTTTCTGGCTAAAATCATTATTTTTCGTTTGTTAACTATATATGTAAATAATCTCACTTTTTACTATGTTTAAGCAATTCTAGTAATGTTCCTATTATTTCCCAGACAAATGATTGTTCTCTCTTCTCTGAGGAGACCCAAATAATGATTTTTCAAGATTTATTCAGGTGTATCTTAGAGGCAAAAATGCCCTCTTTTTTGGTATATTTACAAATTGATTCTGGCGATTATTGTTTTATTGAAATATTTCCATATTAATATGATTTGTTTTTATTGTTTATTTTTTTTTCATTTCTGACTGATTTCACAATCTGAAATAATAGTGGTGAGAGGATAGGAGTCTTAAATTTTCATTTTAATATCTTTTACTTGTTTTATTTTAAATTTTACTTGTGTAATTTTACTTGTGTACTTTTACAGTTGTAGAGTGTCCATCAGAAGATTACTTAGAGAATTTTGTAAATCATCCTGCCTTCGTACAGCATCAAATAGGAACGGCGAACAAAAATGATATACCATATTGCGTCATTCATTTTACTCCACAAGAAGTGATGGATAATTCTCGCTATGTGACCTGGATGAGCAAATTTGGTCTTAATACGCGTCATATAGTCGTGAATGAAGAGAATCAATGCATGGGTACTGAAGCGATGCACAGACATCAGCACAAACTCCATATGCTACACCCTGAAATATTTCCTTTCTTAAACGAGGAAAGCTTCCAAAAAAAAATAAGGGTAAGACACATTGTTATGAACTCGTTATTTAATCTTAGAAATACCTAATAATTTAAAAATAATTAAATACAATTTTTTTTTTTAGGAAGAAGATCTGCCCATTATACATCGTCCCAAAACACATCACACTGTTCATCTACAGCCACAATTGAAATTCGATACAAAGAATGAGGTATCGCTGCATCCAGAGGAATATGTGAACGAAGTTTTCGAGATTGATGGTATTTTAGATGCGTTGGCGGAACTCCAAACAGAAATCAATGCTCGAACGAAGACGTTACATATTGACAATGAATATCCGAAGATTGTCATGTTGGGCACTGGATCTAGCATACCAAGTAAAGTCAGAAACACGAGCGGCATACTTTTACGAGTGGATAAAGACCACAGTATGTTACTAGATTGCGGAGAGGGAACGTTCGGTCAGATAGTGAAAATCTATGGAAAGTCTGAGGCGCACAATATCTTAAAAACGATAAAAGTAAGACGATTCATTTATTTCTATAAATATTTCTTTTTTCTATTTTGTTTTTTTTTTTTTATAAATTCCGCAATGGCGACTTGTAATATTTGAATTGTATTTTAGGGAGTGTATATATCGCACATGCACGCGGATCATCACATAGGATTGATTGGTTTGCTGAAGGCGAGAAGGAAGGTTACGGAAGATCCTTTGTATCTGTTAGCACCAGGGCATATCAACGTCTGGTTGCATATGTATCATACACGTTTTGAACCTATTTTACATCGAATGACATTGATAAAAAACAACGAGTTCTATATGGACTCGCATAACCCAGAATTGTATAAATACAGAAACATGTATAATACATTGAACGTACAAGCCGTGAAGACAGTATATGTCGAACATTGTCCTTATTCTTATGGCGTTTCTGTGACACTCCATAATGGGAAGAAAATAGTATATAGGTAAGTATAGTAATTTTATAAATCTTTCTTTAAAATCCCAAGTGTTCACTCAATTGTTCACTCAACAGTAGAAACATAGTCTTTGAATTATTTTATAATTTAGTTCGAAATATTTTATTCTTTTTTGATGCTACATGAATTATATATGTGAAATATATATGTGATATTGTATATTTAGTGGCGATACTATGCCCTGTGAGCGTCTCGTGGAACTTGGTCAAAATTGCGATCTACTCATCCATGAAGCGACAATGGAGGACGATCTGATAGAAGACGCGAAACTGAAGTTTCATTCGACGGTCTCGCAGGCTATACAGGCAGGCGAAAAAATGAAATCGAAGTTTACACTATTGACGCACTTTAGTCAACGTTATTCTGTAATACCTCATTTGCCGGAAAATGGTCCTAAACTAGATAATGTTGGCATTGCATACGATAATATGCATATTAGCTTGTCGCAATTGCCGCTTTTGCCTTTGATGTACCCGACATTGAAAATAATATTCAATAAGTATTACCTAGAAATAGAGGATCGAGCTGCTCGAAGACAACGAACAGCAACTTAATAAATATTTTACAATAATATAAATTGTATTACAACTTTCATCTTACCGATACCTGTCACAGTTTTCCATCGTTAACTTGGAAAGTAAATATTTTTAACAGATTTTAATGAAAATTTAATGAAAATAACAGACTTTAATGAATGTTGTATAGCAATGAATTTAACTAGTGGCTAAAAGTTTGTTTCTTTAATTTTAACATATAAAATCATCATTCAAGCTGATTTGTAAACAAAGATGGCTTATGTATCTTACGATTTTTATATAAATCAATTGAAAGTTGAAGAATCTTATTAAAATCTTACTAAAATAGAAAACAACAAACCTGTGTATAATCCTGTATATATGTAAATCAGTTCCAGAAAGGAGCTACATTTATGGTTGAAATAATTCGGCGATGAAGTCTTGACCAATAAAAAATTATCTTATTATATCTTTTAATTTATTACATCCATTGTTCTTAATGCGTTTCTACTGTGAAAAAGTAGTAAAAAGAAATGATTGAGGCTTACTATATTTAAGAGAATAATACGTATATCGTCGTCTGTAAATCGACCCATACATCTGAGCATTTTTGTCCAAAAAAGTAAAGTATTCAACGAACATATATTTTCGTTCGCTTTTCGCATCGTACACACGTTTTGTTCTCATTTAAAATTAAGCGACGCGAGGCGCATATATAGTATCATGCTATAATTACGATAATTAATGTAATTATATTGAAGAGGCAAACGTATTTACAAGAGACTTACGTATCTTAATGTCTCTTTCTCTTTCTCTCTTTCTCACACACGCACACACCTCTCCACTTTTTCTCGAAATATTTTTTCTCGAACTAAAGAATTCTTAATTTTCCACATTATATTCCTAAATCATATTACGATTCTGTCGATTTTTTGTTTATCATTATGAAAAGAGCGAGGAAACTGAAATGAAACTTATCTTACTGCTAAAACACACGCGACAAAATCCATTAAATAGCATTCCCAAAAAAAAAGAAAAAAGCAAACAGATTTCACAAAAAACGCTGCGAATCTTTCCATCACCAAGCCTTAATTCGGCATATTTCATTTGCTTAACATACGCAGTAAGCTAATATGGTGTGAAGCAGAGTAATACTGTACTATTAGTACAGCAAAACTGAGTGTGCATCTGTTAAATGAGCTTTTCCTAACTTATATGATCGTAACAGATGTGTCTTGATAACGAAATCTGTAAATTAATACCGACTTGGGAGGCAGCAATTGAATATTGGTCGCATTGGATCTGTGTCTTTTCTTTCAAGCGTGATTCTTAATTATTCTTATTATATATATATATACATGTGTGTGTGTGTGTGTGTGTGTGTGTGTGTGTGGGTGTGGGTGTGTGTGTGTGTGTGTGTGTGTGTGTGTGTACAGGATTTAGCATAACGGTCCGATTTTTTAGATGGTTAAAGAAAAAGGTGAATATTTATTTGTTTCATATGGACTACAATGCGATAAAAAATTTTTTTTAATGTTTTTAATAAAATAAATCAAAGTCATTTTGAATTCTTTAAATAGCACCATACAATTTCATAATATTGTAGGAGGTCTTCAAAAGTTCAACGCACTATTGAGAATGTCACTTTTATTAATGTCTTATTGATTTTATATGTATAAACATAATATGTATATCATAATCCATCCATTAATAATAATATATATATCCATATATATATCCATTAATAAAAAAAGACTATGTAAATAAATTTTATTAATTTATAACAGATTTTATTGATATATTTAATCCATATGATTGCTCAGTCCATAATGCACGAATAATTCAAAATTATTTTCAGAATATCTTTGAAATATAAGTACATGGATCAGTTCGATAACCGGCACATTTTTTGGATTTATCTCCGATGGATTTTTTCTTGTAGGAATATTTGAAATTTTTTATATCAAACATCAATAAATAATATTCAATCTTTGAGAGACAATAATTACAGGTTGTGCAATTTTGAATCAAAATAGTGTAATAACTGTTACGCGTAGTAATATGTATTGGATTGTCTAGAAAGTTCGTGCCGTAAAAGATTTAAATTTAATAAATGAAATTAAAAATTTAAATCTGCGTTTCAATTTTCCTTCAAAATCGGCACGAACTTTCCGGACCCAATAATTTGTTAAAAAGAACAGAACTTTATATTGCAAGTAATTTGAAACATTTACATAAATTAAAAAAATTAATTAAAACTCACATAAAATAAAAATAAAATTTGTTCATAAATCACATAGTTTTTCTTTATTATATATGAATATTTATAATACATGTATCTTTTGTGTATAAGTTTAACAAAACCTCAATAAAAGTGACATTCTCAATAGTACGTTGAATTTGTCTTGAAGACTCTTATAATATTATGGAAAAAATTGAATTATTTAAAAAATTCAACCTTGACTTTTTTTATTAAAAACTTTTTAAAATTTTTTATGGCTTATCTACATGAAATCGATAAATATTCATCTTTCTTTCCTTTTTTTTTAATTGTCGGAAATGTAAAAACAGTGCGGACCGTTATCCTGAACATTTTATGTATATAATATGTATATATATCCTTTAAAAAAAAAAAATCTATTTAATATATAAAAAATATACCCATAACGATAGCAAAAACCCATTACTACGCTGTGAGCAGAAAGAAAAATCTCTGTTTCTTTCTAAATGCCTTGATATTGATCGATTTATACTTATAAATTCCTTTTGTCTCAGAATAAGATAAGATAAACTAAACAAGTATATTAATAACGATAAACCAATTTTATGATCAATGTCTCAGGATTATGAATAAACGTGTAAATACATACAAAGGGCATCGATATACAATTGAATTTGCAGTGGCAACTGTATATATCTATAAATATATAAAGATATAAAAGTGTGTGTATTTTACTTATAAAATAGACCGTAATTGTAATAGCCGGTCCTTTGAATATCTCTCGAACTTTTACGTTATCCATGTATAAACCGCCAGTCTTGAATATACTGTGGAACCACGAAACTTTACTAAGAAAAAAAAAGTATATATTGCAGTAGAACATCGAATATCAAAAACTCGTCGTTTTGACGCGATACGGCATGCTCGATTAAGTATGTGGCAGGAAACAGCGCAAACTGCCGATCTCTTGCTGTTGTTCCGGGGACACGGTGCTACGAGTTACGACCACAAAGCTGAGGAGGCAGTTGAATACATTTACGTTTTATCCTCCGCATTAGAACTCCCATTTCGTGGCAGACTCATAGTCTGACTCGCCTAAACGCAACGCTCCATTCTTGCCTGCGGTGAGATATCGGCCATCTACGCACTTGATGCAGATGCGTGACGGCTCACGCAGTTCCAAATAAAAACCGTCGGACGGCATGTCTGAATCCACGGTCACTCCCTCGCTGTCTGCATGCCAATATTTACCATTTTGTCCTATAAAATAATAAAGACAAATGATACAATTTATCTGAAGTGGGAGACAAATACTTCTTAATATACAATAATATATAATATATTTTTTTAATGACATTTAATGGGAAAAACGCCACGAACTTTTTCCCACACCTAATAATATAATTAGTTGATTATCCTTCTTATCGCCTTATATTATACAAGGTGTTTGGTAATTCTATCGACAACGCTCGTAAAGCAGACTAAATTGAGTCGAAAAGTCTTGTACTATTTTGCAACAATTAACGAGATATTAATTTCTAAAAATTAAGTGCGTATCCGCTACTGCCAAATGCACGCCTATTGGTCGTAATTTCTGGGGATGCGGGGAATTGTTTTCTTTCGCGGCTTTTACCGCGAAACTATTGCTACTAATACTTATAATAAACAACTCTCCGAATGTCTAGCGACCACGATGAGCATGCATTTGGCGATATAACTGAGTGGATATACTTATTCATACACGATCTATAAAAATTAATATTTTGTTAACTATTGCCAAAATTATAAAGTGATACAGGACTTTCTGATTCATAATAAGTTTATAAATCAGAACCGTCCTACTTGTCTGCGAGAGTTAAAAATTATCTCGGTAAAATTATCAGACATATATAGCGATTTATGCAAAAAAGAATGTATATAAAGTATTAATTCAAGGTGATTTAAGAGAGGACAGGTTTTGTATAATTAAATTATGTGTGCGCACACGCGCGTGTGTGTGGAAATAAAATTTACAAATTTCAGGAAAAAAAATAAATGGATAGTTCTTCGTTAGATATTATTTACTACTATACTTACTACTATATTATACGGTAAATATTTATATGGAGGGAGCCAATGTTGATGAACTTGACATATGTTATCAAGGTAATTCGTGATCTTGAATGATCTTCAACAGATCAGCCATTACTCGTTATTTGTTATTAACAAATAAATTATATAAAAACATTTTTTAAATAACACTCTTATTTCTGCCACATACAATTACTACAAACATTACTACATCTTCCCCTGCTTATATAATGACTTTTCACGCGAAGCGAGGTCTATCTCATCCTCTGTTGTGCATCTCTTATAGGGGAGAAGTGAACCTCGCTTTGCGTGGAAAGTCCTTATGCCCCATAAGTAAGAAGTATAAGATAGTATTTAATATTATATACATATACTAGAAATAAGAGAATATACTTTAAACTTTTTTATTAATAACTTTTTAACGAATAATGATCCACATAGCACACTTTATTCCTGAGGATATCCTAAATTGACAAAGCGATCCCATGGATATCCCATCCACAATATCCAAAGAAAATATCATAAAACATCGTAAGGTATCATAAGATATTCTATTAATATTTTAAAATATTCTACCATATTCAAATCCTTCCAACACAGTTAAGAAATGTCCTAAGGATGCCCAGAGTACAGTAACGGTTTGCAGTCAGAAATAAAAGATCAAAAGTAAAGATATAGTCATAGTTATTTTGGCTACAAATGACACGATGACAAGGCAAACTGATACGGAGATACTCGGATAATGTTTCCGAACACAGCCTAAGAATACACAAATTACAAAGATGTGACATATATTATTTCAAATTAACCTTTTATTACATTATGTAATAATGGGACAACATACATATTTTTCGCTTTCATAATATTATGGAATACATTCCATATTATGGAAAACATTTTCCTTTTATTTTAGATAACAAAACATACGCATATACATACGCATACATACACAGGGTGTTTCGCAATTTTTGGCCAAGCGCAAATAGAACGGATTAAATTGAGTCGAAACAATTTTCGCAATGGTTAACGAAATATTATAATTACTAAAAATTGCCGAATATTGGTCTTCAATAATTTTTTATTCAAATATTATCAACTTTCAAAAACAACACAGATAAAAATTGTTTATTTTCTTTTTATAGAACTCTAAGAATTTTTTAAGAATTTTTTATCAACTTTTTAGTTGATTTTTTTATTGGCAACTATTTTTACCAACATGAGAAAATACGGTATTAAAAAAAAATTCTGAAAAAATTTTCAGAACTTTATAAGAAGAGAATAAACTTTTTGTCTCTTGCTGTTTTTCTGTAAAGTTGATAGTATTTGAGTAAAAAATTATTAAAAACTAATATTCAGCGATTTTTAGTAATTAATATCTTGTTAATTGTTGCAAAAATTGCAAAATGATAAAGGGCTTTTCGATTCAGTAAGTCCACTCTATTTACACAAAAGCGCTTGGCAAAAAATTGCGAGACATTCTGTATATTTGTGATACCTCATGGAGTTCCTTGGATATTTCACGGATGTCGTCTAAGACATTTGTGGCTTTCACACACTTGTACATCCCCTGGATATTTATTGAGTAAATAAGACTGTCCATGGATATCAAGATTATCGCGATATCCTAAAATGACCTATCCCTAGAATAAAATGTGCTGTATGAAGAGCAACGATTAAACCTGTTGAGGGCTACTCAATAACAAGGTCAAAGTTATCGGCGTTGGCTCCGTCCATATAAATATAATTTATTTTAAATTATTAAATTATTATTTTATTTATATATATTTATGATTCAATTATTAAATTATTTATTAAAATTATTTAATTATTTCTTATAAACAGTAAAATGTGTTTACGTAAATGTAAAATTTATTTACAATTGTACGACAAGACTTAAATAAGAGAAACGCTATTTGACGGTCAAAATTAAATATTAAACTAATACATATATGTATTCTTTAAATGAATGCCAGAAATATGATTGCACGCCGTTACTATCGGATCTTCAACATAATCCTGAAATATTAATAATTCCCCCAAAATTTTATTTACATATATTATGTCTTAAAAATTTGTAAAAAACTTATTACAAAAAATATTACGATCGCAAGTCGAACTTTCCGGATCTCTAACATTCCGCGCGAGCGTCCTAAGTTTTAGATCACCAAGGCTACCCTAGTGATATTCTTCGCAATCAGTATATGTATAAAAACAATTATTTCCTATTAATCAGTTTTATATTACAACTTTTTCAATTTTATATTATATTACAATTTTTTCAGCTCAAATATAATACTTTTATAGAGAATTCATTTCCTTTGCTGAAATAAATTCGCAAATTTTGTCTTCAATTTAACTATACAAAACTCCTGTCCCTTTTTGGCAGTAATAAAACAAGTTAAATAAATTGAAGAAGTGCAATCACCTTTAAATCTGACTTCACCACGTTCGCATCGTTCGACACGAATCGTTTCATAAACAGCCTTATTACATTCGAGCTTTGGACTGGCCGTGCTCTTCGGCCCGACGAAGCCTTGCTCGCATCGCAACACCAGCACGGGCCGATTCATCAGGTAGAAGTAATACTTGGCGGCATCAGAGTCGTTGCCATTTAACTCAGCGTTCGCGTAGAGATGGCCGGATCGTTTGGTAGCCAGAAATTTGCCATTGTTCGCACGCAACGCAACTGTGCCGTCTTCTGATTGCCATGCTAGATCGAAAAGCGCGTTCGACGAGCGCTTATGATCCGACGCTTGTATGCCTCCGCCAGCCTCCAAACTCCAGTAACGGTCTTGCATCGTTCGCACGTACCATCGTTTTGTCACTCGGTCAAATTCCAATTGGAATGTCTCGTGGCCGGAGATCTCGTCCTGATTGGCCGTCACATCAACACCTAATCAATCAGAGCAATGATCGCGATTAATTTTCAATCACATTCATCCTATAACGAAATAATCACCTTGCTTCACAGAAACATATCGCTGATTCAATGCCGCGACGAAGGATGCCTGCGGCAGAGATTCTTCCAATGAGAAAAGTTCATCGCGCGTAACAGTTGTTGATCTGGATTTCAAAACTGCTTTACTTCCGATCGGTGCTAAATACGCACCATGTATATCCCTGAAAGTTTTAATTTATAGAAATAAAAATTCAATTAGTTTAATTTAATTCGTCAAAATGTTTAATTAACATTGAAATTAATAAAAAGATTGCACTTTGTATATATACATTTTTTTTTCTTACTAAGTTCATTAAGAAAGATTCTATTTTGATATATAAAAAAACATAAAAAAGTTATTTAGTAGTAAATACCGAAGAGCGAGAAGACCAGCGTGAAATTCCGCGGCGTAGAGGCAATCTCGCGTGCAGGCGTCCAGCAGTTTGCCATCACGCGCAAGGTACTTATTATTACAAGTATGTAGCGCATAATGACCACCCTCGGACTTAGAATGATTCCCGTGACTGTTGTCATCACCCGTCGTTGGGCGAAATTCCAAAGTAAATAAGGTATCTTCACCCCACGGCACCGGCGCATCTACGTGAATTTCATCTTGAGTAGCGCTCAGATGTGCGAAACGTTTCCTTCCGGCCGATCGAAGATTTACCTAAATAATCAAGTCCTTAATTAAGATTGCTACCTCTTCGAGTTTGCTCTGGAGATTCTGAGTTTTGAAAATTTAAATCCATTCTATAATTCAATTATTATTTCTCCGAAATACTTAAACAATTACATAAATGGAAGTGTAAAACATTACATAATTTTTAATTTTAAAAAATAATAACAAATTAAAGAAATTTGTCACTTCTTTAATTTACGTAAAAAGAGTATTTTTAATAATGCATGGGATGATCGTCAAAATGCGCGAAATTGATGCGAAATTATGTACTAAACTGAACATTGACATAAATTGTCAAAAATTCTATGAATTTATCAAAAAAAACTGAAAACATTATATGGAATTTGTCAGAAATACAATATCGAACTACAAATATTTGTGGAAGGAAAAGAAAGAAAAATTAATTTGTATATTTTGTGATCATTATTTATAT
>NW_017259564.1:341302-375015 GCF_001594045.1 Atta colombica
CATTTTTTTTTATTTTATGATAATTTTGAATTTTGTTTTGTTTTGCAATGTTTATAATAAATCATTTTTGATATAAAGCTTTTTGTTTGTCTCCTGATAGAACGATCATCTATAATCCATTTCTATCAATGTAGATTAATCAGGAAATGGAAATATAGTAACACCGTTACTTTTACCGTTACTTTTTATAATAATGATGCCATAATGACGTTGCAATTTTTATGATTGTAACGATAACTAATTGAGGTTGCAATAAAGTGAGGAAATTATTTTTAAATATAATTTGTCACTATTACGTATTATTTAAAAAAACGTAATTTGTTTATACTAATTATGTAACGCATTGATGTGTTACTTTATTCGTTACAAGTAAAAGTAACTCATTACAAATAATGATTTACTTTCTTCAGTAACAAATGATTTTTTTAATTCGTTACAAGTATACAAATTGAATTTTCAACTCTTATCATTATTGCCATAAAAACTTCGCAATATCATTATCAAATTGTTATTATAACAAAATAACTATAAAAAGTAACGGCATTATAAGTAACTAATGTATACTTTTTTTCCTTGAAATTATATAACTTTATTTTTGTTTAATTTACTTTTTATTTTCTTCTCTCATTATATAATATTAGAATTTGATCAAATATTGAGAATGAGTTTGTAATCAATGTGTAGGAATTCTCGATTTTTTCAGATTTGTTGACTATACAGTTTTTTTTAAATAATTTTTTTAAATAATTTAAATTTTTATAAGAAAAAGAGTTTGAAGTAATTTAATTATAAATCAAACATAAGAATTTTGAAGAATTACATGGATAATAAAAGAATGGAGTTAATGTTTAAAGAACATTTTGAAATTAAAAAAATTAAATTTCACCATAATTATTTTCGTGCAAGAATATGAAATGTTCAGCAATTCTTTTTAAATATGATGTCATATAGTGAAAATGTAGTAACATCGTTTCTACCAGAATTATCAATATTTTTATCAAAATTAAATTTAAATAATTACTACAAACAATGTTTCTTCAATATTTTCCACATAAATTAATTTTCTATTAAGAAGAAAATATTTAATAACAAATTAGTTCCGCTGCTTAAATTTTATTCATTATTTATTTTTTAAAAGATACGGCTCTCGTATTAAGATAAAAAAAGTCACATGACTCCTCTCCATATTTTTAAGCTGGAGAAGCTCCTTAATCTACAGCAATAGAAACGGGCATAAAATTAACAAATTCTGCTGTAATTTAACTTTGAAAAGTTTAACAATTGTCTCATTAAAATAATTATTTAGTATAAGGCGAAAATTTAATTTAATAAAATACATGCGCATTTGTGCAAAAACATATCAGAAGTCTATAAGTTCATCGAAGAAGGCAGTTTAGTTAAAACTATCATGTGTCCATTTCAATCTATTTCTAATTGGGATCAACTTGTGTCCGGAACTGTTATGTGTCCGTTTGTGGGACAGTGTTCATTTCTGATTGGGATTGTAATCGATTGGCGTACCCTGCTATGTCTGATCTATTTTGTGCATGTATCTAGAACCATCCCGATTTAGATCCATTATAGCTTTTTACAAATTTTGATGTAAGATCCATTTTATTTATTAATTCAATACATATATATAAACATATCTATTGTTTGATGATCTTTTATAATATCACAGCATTTAGTATCACACATCAATATCATATACTGATACTTAGTATCATATACTCTGTCTTTGCTTTATTTTTGTACTTCATCGTTATTCTATGATCAATGTAAGTATTTCATTTTATATTCTGATTATAATAATTTCAAAGTTTAATATTCCAGTTCAATTTTTGATCACTGTTCAAGTATTCTAATATTATAGACGGTTAACTTTTTATCTCTGAATAATAAGATTAATGATGCTTTTTGTTCGATGACGTTCCACATTTATTCTAATTTATTGTAAAGTGTAGTGCTATGTAATGCTTAGTAATTGTTAATTCTGAAGAGAACTCAGAATCAGGTCAAAGTATTTGTAATTTTATCTTATTAATAACTACTTGTTACACACACAAACAACTAATGTCTCACAAAAGAGCTTTTCATTATATCTATCTATAATTTATTTCTTCAGAGTCTTTCTTGTAAATTATGGATAAATTTGCTTTGTATTTCTTTTATTTTTAATATATTTCAGAAAATAAAAATATTTACAATTCTTAAAAAATACTTCTTAATTTTCCTTAATTTTTGTGTAAATTTATATATATTAGAGTTTAAAATTTTTCAAATTGTCAAGAAATGCGTTTTTCGAGTAAAAAATTATTTCCAAATTGGTCAAAGGAATTTGGAAAGACATCGATGGTTCAACATCGTCCTGTATAAAAATACAGTACAATTATAACAGAATAAATGACGTCGGAATAAATCAAAACTGTTAAGGAAAATCAGTTGTTTGAGAAAATACAGTTATATTAGTGAAGTTGTGCGTGTAACAATAAATTGCGTAAAATAAATTGGCGTAAAATGATACGCCATAAACGCTTCACATCCAAACGGAATTTTGAAACGGGCACATAAGGTATACCTGTGGCCTAGCGGCGAGATGTACGAGCCAATACTCCGCCTCGCCTGGAGCCTTAGCGGTACACTTCAATTCATCTTGACTCGAGCCTAAGAAGTAGCCTCTCTGGAGGTTTTTCAGAGCCCATCGCCCGCTGCCTGTAATTTGTTACGATTGCCTTGAGAGAATTGCTGATATACTTTTACTCATTCATTATAGAGCTCCAATTGATCCGGATATTTGAAATAATCGTCTGACTGATAACGCCAAGTCAGAACATAAAAATTGCTTCTCATATCTCGTTCAGTTCGATTAAAAGATAAGATTTACGAATCGATATTTGTAAATATAGAGAAATTTCAAATTCAAAACTTAAGAGCCTGTAGGAAATCAAATAAATTTTTTTAAAAATGTCCTTTATAGAGATATGCTCGTTTTTACTTCGTTTTGAAGAAAATCACAAAATTTAAAATAAAACGTACAATAATTTTCAGAATATTATTTTCAAAGCGGAAAATTGTACGACTTCAGCGATAATCCTTTAGAGGCAGTGCGAGAGTATGCGCGCCGATTTCTAGGCAGAAGTGTGCCGGATCGGCGAGTCATTATGTCGACAAAATCAGTATTTGGTTGCAACAATTTTATACTGTCCGTACAAGATGCATGCATTATTGCACGAGGCTAATATTTTGAATAATATCTACATTAACAGTGTAAATAAATAAATATAAATGAATAAGTAATAAATAAGTGTAAAAATTAAAACTATGTTGTCTTTTTTCGCGATTTTCTCCCAAACAGAGAGAAAATGAGCATATCTCTAAAGGATTTTTTCCTTAGTTTATCGATCCCGAAGTTTGAATATTTAAATTCAGAACACCCTGTAAACTACAACGCGAAAATTATTCCAGTATCGAAATGAAAATTTTCCTTCCCTCCGTTTCCTCATTCATTTCCTCATATTTAATTAAATATATATCTCTTTTAGCGTCGGCTCTCGGAGACTTCTTATTTATTATTGATTTATATCATTAGAGCACAATTTTGAGATTGTTATCTTGTTTTTTAATGCATTTACTATTTTTTCTTCGTGGAAAACAATCTATCTTGACTTTGAAGATATAAAAAAATTTGTAGAATGTAAAATGAATTTTCTGTTTCTGATACTCTAATACAAATCAAACAAAGTGAAGCTCAAATACCATCAGAAGCAAGTTGTATTTGAAAAGCGCATCCTGGATCCGACGAGTCCTCACTTTCGCACGTCACATTACCAAATTGGTCAACCGCTAGGTATCGATCCAAGTGTGAGCGAAGGAAAACCTGATGCTCGCTGCCCTCTAAAGTCCATAATTGTTTTTTCTTCAAGCTCGATCCATTAGCATTGATTTTAAAACCGAATGTCTCCGCCGTTAGATACTTAAACTTCCCATTAATTAACCCAACCTGAAAAACATCATATCTAATTATTATATAACTTATTTGCTTTACTGTTTTACTATTTTAAGACATTTATCGTGTGTTTGTCGAGTTAGCTCTCAATATTAGATTATGTAAATAAAATGGAATTTATATTTTTGGATAGAAATATATGAAGCAGAATTTTTCAAAATTTGCAAAATTTCATTTTTTTAATTATTTTAGAGATGTTCAATGTTAAAAGACTCATATTGTAAACTACTCTGAGATATGTTCATTTTTTCATCGTTAATTTATATACCGAAAAAACATAGACATTCCGAAATATTATATTTTCTAACTAGAGACAAATAAAATGCATTTGTTTAACATTTTTAACAATTATTCAGCAATTTTGTTTAGTATTTCACATCCTACTGATTGGCATATTGTTGTTTTCTGTAAAGTGCGTAATTTTTTTGTATAGGAATTTCTTTCTCGTTTTCTGAAAATTATAAATTTTGGACAAAACATTTTGAAAGTCTGCTTCTCATATGAGGTACAAAGAATCTGTTGAATAAAATAACTAGAAGTTTTAAATTTTTGAGCATAGGGGAGAATAGAGAATACATTGATCTATTGACGTACAAGAAGATTTTAATTACTGACGGTACTCTACTTAGAGCGTATAGCACAGCTAAAGTCCACAAACCGACAATCCATTGAGAATAATAATTTCGACGATCAATAGCCCATTGTATAATTTAGCTTATTATTTACAAAAGATATTCGAGGCAGTATGCCTCGATATCCTGGAATTGTCAAATTTTGTAGAAAAATCAGCATTTGAAATTGAAATTTAAAAAATTAGGCGATATTGTATTGTAAAAAGATTATGTTTTAATATCTTTGAGTATATAGTCCCTCTTCACAAATGTGCTTATTAATCTGGCGATTAATAGAAGAATAAGAAAAATAAAATATAAGAAAAAATCCATATCATATCCAACAATACGTCATTGCTACTTAAGTTTGAGTATGCCATTAAGATTTTGAATTCTATATATTTTTCTTTTAATATATATATATATATACATACACTATGAACTTCTATAAGACTGGTTGTCTTTAATAGTATCTCGTCGGTGCTACGGAAAATAATCAATCGCGTTCTTATAGTTTTTTTCTCGTATTTTTTAAATAGTGTAATATGCTAACTTTTTTGCAATTTTAACCACGAATTTCTTCAAAAATGGTAATGTAATAAAACAATTTAGTAAAAATGTAAAATAATTTAGGATCGTTTTTTAATGTCTAAAAAATACAGAAAACGATTATCTTCGTTCTTGTGCACTTTTTTTATCAATTATTCATAATTAAATTGTAATTATCTGTGAGATAAAAGAGATAAAAGAGATGAGAAAGATAACTGTAGATTAAATAGCGGTGATTCACTCTTTAATTGATGGAGATGTCTTCGTAATCTCGGCAAGCTACAGTTTATATTAAGCAAAATTCGATTAATCGATACACACCGTCCATCCTGACTTGTCGACTCCATTCTCGGATCCTACATTCTCCGAACCGTTGCTCTGCATCGTATTACCGTAATTCAGTTACTGTCACTATTTAAATGTATCCCAAGTAGTTTCTCAAATCTGAAATAAATACGTATGTCAATTAAATAACAGTCTTTATTCCAAGCATATGAGCATGATTATTTCGATTAATTAATTAATTCGAATGTAATCAAAAACAGTTTCAAATGCGTCGTTGTGTCACGATAGGGTGGGATTAAAACCTCACTACAAATACTTTGAAATATATTTTATATAATTTACCATTATAATTGACCATCAATCAAAAGAAAGAATTTTACGAAGTGACCAATCAAAGAAAGTTTCAAAGTATCATCACATTGACCGTACCCTTGATCACATCCCCAATAAAAAAAATTTCGATTGCAAGAATTTATGGAATTTATTCGCCTCAGTTGAAGGACAACGCATTTGCTTCTTTATGAACCTCATTATTTTAAATGGTAATTCTTTAATAAAAAAGAATCGGCTCCAATCATCTTGACATATGTTGTCATGATGAGTAGCCTTTAAAAGGTTCTAATCGCTTGTTAATTATCAGAAAGCTATTAATAATCAAAAAATAAACAGTGTCGATAAGCGACATGCTTGGCGACATGTCAAATAATAAAAACATAAAAATAATAAACATAAAAATAATAAATAATGTCGATAATCTATTACATATGAGATACACAGATATAATTAATCGATATAATTAATTCTTAACATTTCAAAACTTATTTAAGTATTTATAATATTGATGTAAAATAGAAATTCATCAAATTTCTAATTTAACCCCGAATTTTTAACATTTCAGAAATTAGTCTTTTACTTAAATCTTATATCTTTCACAATCAAAAAACTATATTCTCCCAGACAAATGCAGGATAAATTGTAATTAATAAATTCTATTATGATATGGAGGTGACTGTTTTTTTTATTTATATGTGATTTCATTGTTCTGAAATTCTCGTTTTAAGCTCTTCGTCGGCTCAACATAAGAAGCATTGGACTCTTCACATGAGATCTCATATACGTTCTTTTTAGAATTTTTAGGAATAACATCTTTCTATACTTTAATAATTCCGCCAAGTTTATTGAGACTTAAAAAAAGGCAGGTTTTACATTAAGATCTCTTTTATAGCATTTCTAAATTTCTTAAAAAGAAAGGAATTGTAAACCATGTTTTTTCTTCCTCTCCTGTATTTCCATCTGTTTGAAAATTCTTACTTGAATAGAGATTTTAACCATGAATTAATCGTGTCCAATACAAACTTATAATGGGATAATCATTCTCTAAAAAAGTGTTATGGTTAATAATTTCAAGTTATCCCCGTGAAATTTAGAATGTGATAATAAGAAAGTTCTATGAATTATGCTCATTAATATGCCCTTTCTCACAAAAAAGAGCATGTTAATAAGCATGGACCGTACTTCTATTAATAAATTAGTTTCATTTTTATCAATTTCTAAAGTAAATTTCTAGAATAAAAAGAATTAAAAATATCGAATAATTTGTTGATTAAATGATGACTGACATCGCTATGTCATCGACATACCTAAGATAAAATGATAAATCAATTCTAAAAATCTTCAAAGCTCTACTCTACATCTTATATTACTAAATCTGATTTTTCAAAAATTAATTTTTTTTATTTTTCAAAAATTTTTTTATGCATCAGGAATTGTAGATATTCACAAAATGAAGATATTAGGTTCAGAACTATTCGATCTGGATTTTCGATAAGAAGTTAGCACCCCATTTTTTTAAACCGATGTGAACCTTCAACTTTCTTCACATTTAATAATGCTTCAGTATTCAATTTTTTTGTATTGTTTTCAATATTTTTGATAAACTCGATGCAATTGCTCGTTCTGTTACTGGTAGTGAGAAATTACCACTCAATTGCAACAAGCATTGAATGTAAGAATTGTATTGTTAGAAAGATTGATGAACCGTTTATTCTTAACAGAACTCAGAGTAGAGAAATCACTTAATTGAGGAAAAGAAAAAAATTTGATAACAATTTCCAAAGCATCATTATCATTCTGTGATAAAGGAAAATAAAAGGAAAATACGTAAGTATTATTCCCAAAAATTGAGCAGAAATATTCAATAGGTTTTGTATTCATTAAGTTATCATTACTGTAATTGAAATTGATCAGTTCATTTTCTTATCAAAATTCTTGTGTTCATGTAAAAACATTCGATGAATTATTCTGTTTCTTAAAAAATGATTTGCATAAGTAAGTAAATATTCAACAAGATATTTGCAAGATGAAGTGTATAAATTATATCTATGTTTTCGATGCAATAGCTTAAACGCGTCATTTAATATTAAGTATCCTACACTTTAAATCTGTAACATAAAAATTTTTTGGGGGTGGTTTCCTTATACTATTAAATAATTACCGGTAAAAAAATCCCATCAAGTTTTAACATTCCAGCAATTACCTTGAATTGGTTCAACATAATTATTTTCAAATCTGCATCTGATCTAATTTTTATACATACTTTAGCAAAACGATTCTTTTCGTGTATATAACGTAAGTCTATGAGAAAGAGTATGGGAGAGGCACATTGAAGTATGGAAGGGTGGCCTTTATGTTGCGCGTCGATTGAGAAATTCGCCAGTGCGCGTATTGATTCTTCGAGTCTCATCCTAACGCTATTACTAGCGAACGCACGACGTCTGGCTCCCCGCAACTCGGAACGAAACATTTGCTGTTATTTGCCGGGTAAACGTTCGCCAAACCTTGCTTCTCTGCATTCTGCTTGCACCTGTCATGCGGCGATTTCGCATCATTTTACTCTGGTTTTTTTCTCCGATTTCACAGCGCGCGATCGCAATTTTGCTACATCCTTACGTTATTATAACGTTAACGTTAATGCACCGTCTATTCCAAAATCCTTTTTAAGAAATTTTCACTTTTTTAGAAGGAGTAACAGCAAAAGTTTTTAGTCTTGCGATTTTAGAATTGAATTATGTACCAAATGATGTTATGGCGAGACATCAATCACAAAAACATTTTAAGTTGAAGTTAGAATTAGTTTAAGAGATATAATAGGAAAATCAAAATTCATTACAATATCAGCCTTTATGCTTTAAAGTACGAATTTTTGTTTGTGTCAGTACGGTAATTTGAAATTTCGTATCCGGGGGTTCTGCTGCAACAAATTTGAAATTAGATTTTCAAAATTCAAAATCTGACGGATCATATATTTAAAACACAGATTTGTGCAATTTTTCTGAGATATATATATATGCTTTGCTGTCTGAGGAGATATTTGATCATTTTCAACGATCTACAAAATGTTCAATAATTTTTTTTAGTATCCAGGTGAATGTCACATTAAAGTGTTATTCTTATCTGTTCCAATATATATTCGATTGCTATTTTTTTTTGCTGAGATAAAGTACTGAATCCTTTTGCTTCAACACGAAAACACAAGTCTCCGAAATATCTCGAAGAGCTCGGGTTTGAGAAAAAAGATTCATTTAAAGAGCATGCATTAAAAATTTGTTTATTATGATTCTAACTAAGTCTGTGAAAATATGGAAAATAATCTAAAATTCTTTTCACTACTAAGTGAAACTTAATCTTTTTATATTTAATATGACGGATTATATATTTTAAAAATATTTTAATTTATATGAGAAATATTTTGCAGAGATTTTTCTTAAATCTAACAAAGGCTGATATTATAAATCTGAAGTCAGATCTTTGGGAAAAAATGCTGACTCAGTATAGTGAACGAAACTTATATTTATTTTTATGAAGATCAATACTCGGTCTATTAGAATTGGTCGCAATATATGATTAATATTAAATATTTTTATTTGTTATAATCTGAATTGAGATTTTTTTATCAAAATCTTAATACAAGCCACGGAAATATTTTATAAAAATTATTTAGTCGGCCAACTTTAATAAACCGAGTTCTTTAATAAGACTGATCTTCGATGAAAAATTTTTTTTATTTTCATCCATTACTGAACCAGTCGTTTTTTTAAAGAAGGGAAATTCAGAAAATTATGAAACATTGTGTGCAAGTAGAGTAGTTCACTCTCACATAACAAAGAACTATTTTTTGTTTATATTAAGATTTAAGGAGATGAAATCATCCTCTTGAAAAAAATGTAGATATGTTTTTTTGACAGAATAACTGCAAATAATGAGAAATATCGGAAAAAAAGTTCACGAATGTTTTGACTATATAATATCAGCTAAAAGTTAAATAATATCAGTCAAAATTTCCATGAATATATTCTAAAACCAACTGCAAAAATCAAAACAACGAACAATTTAGCTTATAATGATTTTATGCAACAAAATGATCATATTTTTCTGCAGTTTTAGATCAATCACTTTTGAACGAATAAGTGAATCCAAATAAACTTTTACACAAATATTTACTATTATGTTTGAATTTTTCAGTATATGTTTAGAATTTTATTTGATTCTTAATGTTACTCTCTCTTCAAATTTATAAATAAGTACTGCAAAACATTTTTTTTAGAAGATTTTATAGAAGAATCAAGACTGAAAAATTTAAATAACTTTCAAACAAATAAGGGAAATTTGTTTAAATTTTATATAGATATCAGATGTAATAATAGAACACTCTATGAAATTTTTATATTTTTGGTAATGTTTTCAGATGTAATCTATACATCCTCAAACGAAAATTATAGTTATACTTCTTTTTTTATGTATGTATACATACAAAACTGCATATAAATATGTATAAAAATCCAAAATATGTATAAAAAATCCATATTTTTCAAATTATTCCTACTACTAACATTTAAAATTAAGTTACTTTGTAAAACTAACTAGTGACGAAAGTATATGAATTATAACAACAGCAATACATATATTAATATATTAACAAATATATACACATAATATTACTATATTATTATTAGTCATTTTAAAAAAAATTCTCAAGCAATGATTACTAACTTTTTAATGACGATTGATTGCTGTCGCAAATGAAACTAATAAGAATACGTGATATTACAATAAAATTGCAAATAATTATGCACATTAGGATCGATCTCGGCAACTTCAATAACATACGTATGTTGTCAAAGTCAAAAACCTGAATGATCTCCAACAAATTTTAGCAGTTGCTCGTTAATCGATAAAAAATTATAAACGATCAAAATTAAATATTACTTTATTAAATCTGATTTTATTTTTAGTATATGTATTATCGACTCATTTATGAAATAAAGCAAAGATTTAATACATATTTATTGTGTTTATTAAAATATTGGACACATCTGTGCTATAATACTAAAAAAAAGCATCAATTCGTTCATGAAAATCGTAACGCTGACGAAATAGAAATTCAGCTAAAATATTTTCTGCTTTAAAAATACAAATTTTCTACTTGAAAACACAAATTCTCTGCTCTAAAAATATAAAAATTATGTAAGAAAAATAATTTATGTATTTAATCAAATAACATACAATGTATATTGCTGTTGCTATGATTCCTGTATCTATGCTACTCTAATCGGTTTTAATTAGTTTTACCTTTCACACAATTGTAAATGCATACTGTCTTGAAAACTGTCTAAATGTATATTAATAATAATAAATGTATAACAATTAAATATTGCTTTATAAAATTTTAATAATCAAAATTGCTAACATTTTAATAATCAAAACTGCTAAAATGAACTTTAAAAATTCAATGAGTTCTTTTAAATATATACATTTTTTTAATAACACAAATTGATTATGATGTATGAAAAGATGTTAGAGGAGAATTTTTGTGCAAATTTACAAAAATTAAATTTTAAGAATTGGTAGTGAGACCAAATAAACTCAAAAAATGAATTTTTCGATACATATCTATACGCATTATTGTAGAATAAGCTTAAGATTTCTGAGTAGTCGCTACTGAATCGTAACGTTATAAATGAGAAATGACATAGAAAAAGTTTCTTGCATATCATTTGTAAATAAAAAACTTTTTGGATAAAATAAAATATTGTAATAACATTGTTTTAAAACAATTGTAAAGATAGACAAAAGCTATAATCTTTATTTGCCCTGGATAGACAATAAGTAATCGCAAAAAGTGATAAAAGACATGTGCATTTACTTGCACATGCATAATCTATTTTCACTTCACGTGCCTTTTACGACTATTTATTGTCAGGCCAGGTAAGAATAGCTTTCGTCTACTTAAGTGTTTTTTAAAGCGATCTGATTATTTTATTTGATCTACATTGTCTTTATTTACAAATAGCATGTAAGAAATTTCAACTTTGTTTTATTTCTCTTATGACGATTCAATATGCGACGATTCAACTACTCAGGGATCTCTAAGGCCCTGCAGTATAGAGGAAATATTAGAAATAAATATTAATAAGTAGAAATATAAATATTAATGATTTTAATTTATTAGAAACCGTATATTACGATGTAATCAAAAATCTGATAAGTTGAAATCTTAATAGTTATTCCTAATATTTCTTCCATTGCATAGTCCCTTATGCATCACTATTGCTTTGTGGTAGGAGATATTCCATACCATACAGTAATATTGATGATTGAGAATCAAGAAATTCGGATCATTATCAATATTCTATATAAATTCATTAATAATTACATACAACCAATAATATTGTCAGTTAATATTTGTTGGTATGCTGATAATACTGATATTATTGACTATTCAAATCCATATAATAAAAGTAAAATCAATATAATAAAAGATACATCAGTATTTCCATCAGTATAATTGCACAATTATATACATAAAACTAATAATAAACTGAAACATCGTCAATAATACTGATCATACAAGATTGTAAAAATATTAATGTATACTGTCAGCATTACTATCTGAAGACTGACAGATTTATTATTATTAATCAGTAAATTTAAATAAATTATGTTATTATTTAAAGATTTTTAATAAAATTTTCTTAATATCTTCAATTTTATACTTTAATTATAAGCTATTTAAATAATAATACTTTTTAAATAAATATAAATATAATAACTCTAAATAAATATAATAACTCTGTTATGTTTAAAACATAAAAACAAAAAATCTTTACTTTATTGAAATTTAAAATAAGAATCAATCAAAATATGGAATTAAAATGTCAATATAATAATGTAAATCAAATCATATACGTCGCGATCGTTATAATTTTTTCTTATTAGTATTAGTATTAGTAGCTTTTTCTCGGTAATTGCATTTATATAGAACGACAATTGTATTATTTGTACTTACACTTGATAATGACAAATTTAAACAACAAAGTTCACGCGATTTTATTAAATTATACATTTTCATCCAGCTTTATCATTTGCACATTCTCGAGAATCTTTCGTTGGTAATTTAAGATGAATTCACCTGTTAAATTAGCATTTGCTTCTGCAGTTTTAACCATTAATTTAACCGGCTGAGTGAGAAGCATTTATTCGAGAGGATATCAACCTTTGCTACTCTGTACCTGAAAGATAAACTACAAAATTGAGGAACTTAAGTGACTTAAATCGACATTTAACCAGTAATCCTTAATCTAACTCGATTTCTGTTCCTGATTCATTAATTGCGTTGAAATTCGTACATAAAATATCCCGCTATAGTCGCGAAGTTACCTACTATAAATGGCAGAACGTAAAGTAAGGCAAACGAGTAAGGAACGCAACATGTCATTGAACCGGTGTATTATATTGCACTGCAATACAGAATTCTGAAATCAAAACTCTCGAAGATCGAGATGTTGATGATCTCGAAATAATTATACGCGAGATCATGCATAAAAGGTTAATTTCCTGACCAGACAGAGAGAGAGAGAGAAAGAGAGAGAGAGAGAGAGAGAGAGAGAGAAAGAGAGTATTCTCATGTCTTTAAAAAGTTTATACTCAGGAATAACGGAGGAGTTCCTTGAACTCGTAAAAGGAATTCTTTCCTTTGGTCTTTATGAGAAGCGTGACCGTGATGTTCTAGAAATTCGGATCATTATAGCTTGACAATTAAAAAAGAAAATGGTTTATTTAATTCAATAAGCTCAGTTATTCTCCTCACAAGTAAAAATTCTATAAAATCAATTAAAAAAAAAACTGAAAAATTATTTTTTGCAACTTCCAATCACTTTATACAGGTAGAAGAAACTATGAGTCTGGAGAGATTGGATATTTAAAAAAAATAATACATAACTATTGTTAATAAAAAAATACATAAATATTTAAATATTTCATTTTTCTTAATTGGCCTTCTATTATTATATATTCTATTATTATAAATATCAATTGCAATTTTAGAATGTTTTATGTATGAAAAATAATTTCATATATAAAACATTACATGTTTCAATGTGTAAAAAATAATTTCCACCTCTCTCTCTCTCTCTCTCTCTCTCTCTCTCTCTCTCTTTCTCTTTCTGATACAAAAATTTCAAACTATAATACAAATATGGATAAGTGAAAGTCGCTTTGTCAATATGATCGGATGAGTTTGCTCTTAAATTTTCCTATCACGAACCCGAACGGAAATACTTTCAACCGCAGCGACAGCAGACAACGTTAAAACACGAGGACATTGATGACTCGATTCGAGAATTCGACGACGATCACAAGAAATAAAAATATATCTATATTTTCGATCTCGTAGCATTAAAATGAGATCACTTAATCAATTTTCACTAAATTGACCAATTTTATTTCATTAATAATTAATACATTTTAATAATTTTATAAATTAAAAATATTAAAGCTATCAATTCTTTGTGCTGTTGCAGCAAATAAACGATAGATAAATAAATAATTGTTAGTAATAAAGAGATTCGAAAACGAATCCAGATATAGAATGATAAACATTAATTAGGAGCTGCATCCGAACAAAGACACTTTTGCGAGTTCAAATATATGATAAACAAGCATAAAACAATGCAAGTAGATATTGGTCTAAGAAAAGCTGTAAATGTTTTTTTAATATATTGAGATACAATAAAGTTATCCGATATTAATGTCCTATTCTTATTGTTAGATAAATTCTGTCTATAGCGATAAGCACATTTTACCTTACGACATATAGCGAATTTTATATGTTTATCATGTAGCTTATCACAATAAAATTTTTATTATATATATTTATAATAATAAAATATTATGAATATATATATAATTAATACGTTTCACTTCTGTGAAATTGGCATTTCATATTTCAAAAAATAAATTTATTATAATTCTAAATGAAGAGTTCTAGAATTTCTTTCTAGACCTATTACTAAATAAATTACTTATTTTAAAAATTACCCGTTTTGCCTATTTATTTTTTTTTAAAGCATTCATGTGTTTTTTCCCCACCAATTGATTCATCTCATTATTCTGTTAAAAAATAAAGTACGATTATCAAAAAATTAATGTTTTACGAGTTATTTAACATATATCAGTTTTATGTTAATATATATCAGAATAAAGTATAAAATAGTCATAGTAATGTCGTTGTGAATGGTTTAGCGCCGAGATACTACTAATATCTCTTAATCTCGTAAATTATTGGTTTTTTTATATCATTACTTTAATACTTTTATATGCAGAATAAATTAGAGGAATCATATTGTGTAAAAAATTCATACAATTCCATTTTAAAAAGTGGTGACTTCAAAATCTCAAAAAATATGACTTGAGAAAAATTTTTTGTTCATCATATATGCCTCTTCGAATCGAATAAGATCCCCTGTGTGATATTTTTTCATATCTCTCGTATAAACAAAAATAAAATGTTATTTCTTAAACTTTTTTTATTAATAATTGTTTAACGAATAACAAATGGCTAAAACCTTGAAGGTTATTCAAAGTGATCTTAATAACATATATCAAGATCAAAGTTATTGGAAGGTGATCCATATCTTTGCATAATTAATAAAATTGGATTAATATTTGTGCCATTTTTTCGGATTATTTGACATTTTGTTAAATTTTACACATGCAATCTTTTTTATAAAATTATCAATGTAGAATCATCTCTACATAATCATTATAGCATTGGAGTTTTAAAACGCTGTTAACTTATAACACTATTAATGCTTTAAAATAGGAATTTCAACTGTTAGGAATTTTTGCAGTAAACGCATCAATTATTGATCCATTTTCTGTTCCTACACTAGAACTCTTTATCTCGCTTTCAACAAATATCAAATATCTCACTTTAAGTTCCAAAAGTATACATTAGTAGTTTCAGTTCCAGAAAATAGACCCCATGAGTCTTTTTACATCCATGTATATATTTATAATCATATTTATAATCATATTTCAGAATTTTAGAAATCGCTACTTGTACCTCACAGAACTTCTTTAAATCAACGCTCCACTCTTATAAGACTATCTAACTTCTCAAATCCCTTGAAATTATAGATAGAGCTGTGTCCCCGATACAATCAAACCCACGATTTTTGCGAACATATCAGTCAATCCAATAATTACATATCTCTCTCTCTCTCTCTCTCTCTCTCTCTCTCTCTCTCTCTCTCTCATTTCGTCGAATTAGTATGAATTTGATACCATACATGAGGTATGTTGTATACAAAGCGATAATTGCCTTGTTGTTTGAATATTGTTTGTCTAAATTACTGAGTTTAAACGATTCTAATGTGCAGTATTTACAGAAATTACAAAATAAGGGAATGAGAATTATATTACAATGCAATTACAGAACAAGAATTGAAGATATATTTGAGGCGTTGTCAATTAAAAGAATTGAATACAATGTTTGTATTTTGATACATAAAATGATAAATGGCGAGGTTATTTAAAAAATGAGATAAGTAAATGAGAGAAGTAAGAAGGGAGGAAGGAATAGAAACAAGATTAAAGGTATTGTAAATATACATATTAAAAGATGTAAAATTAGAGAGAAACAGAGAATGTTGTTATATGATGGGTTTAAAATGTATAACAATTTATCTAATAAAATAAGAAAGGAAAAAAGATTTAAAAACTTTAAGAGAGTGCGCTAGTGCCATATGTAATATAAGGAATGGAGAGAGATAGTGCAATATGGGATGTTTAAGTCTGGAGATTTGGATGATTAATAAATAGGCATTATATAATATTAGATTGTATCACACATTGTAGCTATTGAAGTTAATAAAGATCAATCAATCTCTCCTTCTCTCCCTCCCCTCCTTTCCTCCCTCTCTTTCTCTCTTCTAAAACAGGCACGGTCGTATTTTTTGGCTTACATACCATTGTTTGTGGACTCCAGCTTTAATTGAACCATGGAAAATATAAAAATATATGCATAAAAATTCTACACTAACAAGATCACAAACGATCGTGACGATTCTTGCTAGCAAGAATATTTAATTCGAAAAAAAAAAAAAAAAAACTAATATACATTTAAGCATTTAATTAATTGCTCCTGCCTCCAAATTATCGTAAGAACGGCATAGCTAGCATTCTCGTTCCAAGATATTGGCACTAATTGGAGAAAATCCGCAGTGTTTACGCTCCAGCGTGAGCCTGCAAGCGATTTAGCCTCGCTTCTATCGCGGCGATAAAGTCACGCAAGTCCTTCTGCCTCCCCCCCTGTCGCATCCAGGAGTCAGCAACAGAATCCGTTACGTGTCCGGAAATGCGCGTGAAAAGAAGACTTCACCAGTGTAAGATTATAAGTACAAATAAAAACAGGAGGAAAAGAATGCCGGAGGCAAGATCCGTGTCGCGCCGCGTGTTCGACATGGCGTAATGCGAGAAATAACGAACGGTATAGACATCCGGTACATCGCATGGCGATAAATTGATGTTTCATTTAAATAATGTACAGAGTATACCGTATCACTCCCTTCGATCAAACATAATACCGGAGGAAATCGAGCAAAAATGCATTATTCCATATCCAAGATCGTTCAGGGTCACATGAGATTGTACGAGGCCTATTTTGTATGATCTATCGTAATTCATGTCAGAATTGTATTTGTCCTATCTGCTCCTCAAGATACATGTTTGAAGAGTCAGAATACGTATGTGTAAAATATATATTAAATGTGACATGTAAAAATAAAAGTACTTGAAAGTGACATAAATTTTGAATCAGATTTTATGATTTAAAAAATTGTAAAAATCTTTTTTATAAAATTAACAATTATTCACATAAAAAAATTCTTGAAATAATACCTATTAAGTTAGCCCCCAGTGCTAAATAAATTTCAACATATATTGAAAAGTTAGTAAAAAAGGTAGTAGAAAAGTAAGTAGGTGCTAATTAGTTAATGCTGAAATCTGAAACTAAGTGCTCAAAGCGTTTGACAGAAAATTAGATATGAGGAAAATTAGATAACGGGAAAGGGGAGCTAATTTAACATTAAGCTGACTGTCCCCCATATGAAAAAACGAATGTTCAAAACATACATTGAAGAAAAAAATACATTGAAGAAAAAAATACGTCAGAATTAGGTACTAATTAGGTACTCTAGAAAACTACAAAAATATATCAAAATATATTACAATATTACAATATTCATCAAATATTATTCAATTATCAAAGTCAATCATCTTCCAGTATGATCTACAAGAATATTAAAATATTCTACAAGAATATTAATATATAGAATTCGCCTTGTCTTCAGTAACAAGATCTCGTATGTTAATGTAATATTTAAATATTAAATCATCGAATTAGATGTTCGTTCGGTTTAGCATGAACTTGAATTGAAAAGTCAACCGTGAAACCGTACGGAGAGAAAAATTTGCTACGATCACTAATCCTTTGCCGTAATGGTAAATGCCATTTGTGAATATAAATGCCATTTGTTAATATAATATATCGCAAAATTATTTACAGTTGTAACAAATAAAATTTGTCGACTTATATTTGATAACCCAGCAATCAAGATTTGCTACAGTTGCAATAAAAATAAATGTGTTTGTTAAATAAGCAAAAGATATATATTACTTGGAGATAAAGATGAATTTAAATTAATTAATTAAAATAAAATAAAATGGAATTTCCTTCTTTTTATTTTATTACTACATATATTAACTGAATTTGCAATATATGAAACATAAAACATATTTACAATAGTAGTATAACATAATATTTTTAAGTCTTTCACAGATCTTTACTTCAGAGATGCCAAAAGGTTTGCAGGTTATTATCCATTGCTAATGCTAATGTGAACCTTGCTGTGCATTTCATAAGAACGATCACATATCAATGTAAAATTGAAATGCAAAATGGACAAATATACGTTGTCATAATGACAATTATATTAGAAACAAATGCAAATTAATGCACGTTTTTTTTTACTCGCTACAAAAGATCATTTGCATCAAAAGCAAAATATTTGTTAAATATGCAAATTTGTTTACTATAAACAGTAAAAAAATTTGACAAGCACTTTGACATTTTGTAATCTCTTTCATATTCATAGCAAATCTTTTTTTCTCCGTGCAGCTTACAAAAGTGGAGTCGTGTCATGAAATTAGATACATCTATGTTTTTTAATCTTAAAATATTCCATTTTTAATATATTATTAACAGGATTGAAACCATTCAACTTTTATTTTTTCCTATCTCTTATAGTTTCGATAAACTTTAAAAGAAAAAAACCGATTTTTTTCAAAAGAAGCTTTCAATTTCTGCGCTACTATTTCCAAGCAATTTCGATTTTTGCGCTGCAACTCTTAAGGGACTTCTCTCTTGGAGCAAACAGTCATATTTGTATCTGTCATTAAAAATTGTGAAAATACATGCTTCAACTGTGCAAAGTATATTTTCAATTTATTTTCCAAGCGCTATTCCAAGCAATTACATTATTAAAATTTATTGTTTCCTGATGAATAAAAATGAAGTGTATTCGAATATATGGATACTTTCATTAATTTTTTTCGATTATTAGGTGTATTTATCGAATACTTCTTCAAAATCCTTTTACATTATGCATCATCATTTCTATCTTCTTCAAAACCTTTTTACATTATTATTTCTGATTTTTTTGATAGAAATTGCTTGGAATTCATAGCGCATAAATCAAAAATATACTTTGCACAATTAAAGGATATATTTTCACAATTCTTAATAACTTAGATACGAATATTACTCTCTAAATCTGAATCAGTGGATAATCACTGATATCAGTGTCAAGTATTCCACTGATAATCAGTGTATTAAATGTGAGATCCTTAGCCTAGCTAATTTTTATTATGTGATCTAACTAACTTTGTTTTAATGCTTAAATTTAATGAATATGGTATTGGAAAATTGAAATTAATGTGCAAATATCAGTATTTTAGTTATGTAATGCTCAAACATTCTTCCTTTTTTTTAGTTGAACTTCACTGATTATCAACACCAAGTATGCTGGATAATTAGTGACTATCTATTGATTCAGATTTAGAGAGTATTGTTTGCTCCAAGAGAAGTCCGAGGGGAAGTTACTTAAGCAACGCAAAACTCGAAGTTTGAAAATAAATGGAAGATATTTTTTACATAGTTAATGTAATTTTGCAATTTAAAACGACTTAGAATATGATTATTTGCTCCAAGAGGGAAGTCCCCCTTAAGGGATACAGCGCAAAAATTAAAATTATATGAATATGAAACCGGATAAATCCTGTATATTTGATTTTTCAAATCGATTGTTATTAACACGTAAGGGGGGGGAGAGTTGACAGTCTACTCAACCCTCCAAAAATTTTTTTTTAAATTTTTTAGCTAAACAAAATGTGCGCAAAAATTTTTTCTTGCGGATTTTGAAAACATATAAATAGCGGCATTATTATATAATTTATTCATTAAGATTTGATTAAGTGGAGAGGCAGATGTCTTAATGTGTGACTCAGCGCATATAAAAAACGGGGTGTACAGCCGGTCACAAAAAAGGTTGCAACACTTTTTTTTTATGGGTTTTGGAACTCAGTCTTGCTCGTAGAATGGTTGAACGTAAATGGTTAGATCTATAAATAAGAACCTAAGCAAGCTATTCCAAAATTCATCGAAATCCATTGAAAGTGTTGCAATCTTTTTGTAATCGAGTGTACATCAATTGCACACAAACCAATTGTGCACAAGTCAATCACAACGTTAGAAAAATAATTTTTTAAAAATACCCTACGCAGAAATCGCTGTGAAATGGCAGTGGGCAATTGCTACAGTGTGCAAGTGAACCACTTCCTAAATACGTATCTCCTATTTTTTTTTGTCTATATTTTAACATATCCAAAACTTATTGAAATCGGAAGAGGCAGTTGGTTATGTGTATGTGTATGTGTATGTGTGGTATTCCTCCTTATGAATTATATTAATTGTAAAAAACAAGATTTTTTTCATTAAAATAAGCAAAGATATTTTATACTGGATCATTTCAAATTTTTGACTGCAGATTTAAAATTAGAAGCCTAGAAGAAAACCTTTAAAAAATATCAGTTATGTAATACGTACATATAAGTTTAATTTGTTTAATTTGATATAACTATCATATTAAATCTGTTATTTTCACTTTTTAAAGTTCGACTTTAGATTTGGAATCAGTGAATTCAGAAATCTCAAAATGTACTAAGACTCGACAAGATATGTATAAAAAAAAATTTGTATTACAAAGAGATAAGCGTTATACATTACAGCCGAGAGCACTTCTTCGTCACTATAATTGTCGCTAAATCGATTAGACATAATTGCACTTTCTCGTATAATTTGAAATTGTTAGAAGCCACGTTATTTCGAAGTTAACCGATGTTGGCGAAAGCAACCATTCTAAACTAGTTGTGATGAATGTATTATGTCTCGTCGTATTCCCTTTGATGAACGGAAGGAAGGAACAAAGATGCAAAGTGCACATTACCCACCACACAAGTTATATGTATGCATATGGTTACCTATATGTAGTGCGATTACTATAAAAAATAGGATTTATTAAAAAATCTAATAATGTGACATTTAATTCTAATATGACATTTAAATAACATTTCTAATAACATGAAATTTAAAAACATATTCCAAATAACATAAAGTTTTTAGAATATGTTAAATTAAGTTTAATTTTTAAACTTTTCTTGATATTACATCAATAAAGCTATTAAAATTGTTTAAAAACTTTTTATTATTACGACAAACATGAAAAGATTATAAAAATGTTACATTTATAGTATCTGGGATTTGTTGACTCCGCCTTAATAACGACGAGTTAAATGGCCGCGATTGTTACTCTCGCGAATACATTAATCTTATGATGATAACGCCAGCCTGACATTATATTGTATTTATTCTAGACATTTATTCGTTCTTTCACACAATTATTGATGGACTTTGACTCATAATAGTGTATTAATGCGAGTTCTCGAAAAAATGTCTAAACGAGTATGTTATAAAAAATTATTTTTACTTTTTACTTTAAATTAAAAATTTATAATGCAAAATGCAAAAATTTATAATGCAAAAAAAAATTTTAATGTAATTTTTAAAAAACATTCATTTATAATAAATCTATTTTGTTTTATTCGCGCACTGTTAGAACTGATGCAGTAAGTTAAAATAAAAAATATATTTATGTTTATTTTATTTCAATTATACAGTCTATTCTACAATGTGTTTTTTTGTTTCTTGTTTCTTATTTTTTTTTTTACTATTTTTTACATCTTGTCTGTTTGCTTCTTACCTAGGTTTTTGTTTTCTGTCGCTGAGATAAAAGTTAACGAACTTCGGAAGAAACAAAAAATAGTAGCAAGAAATACAATTAAGTATTGTACAATTAAGTTGATTCTTGAACTTTTCTTGATATCATATCAATAAAACTATTAAAACCGTTTAAAAACTTTTTTTATTGTCGTGATAAACATGAAATTGTTATAAAACTACATACAGTTAAAACGGTCGCAAAAGGAGAAAAAAACAAGAGGTAAAAAGCAAGAAATAGGAAACAAAGAGTATATTGTAGAATAGGCTTACATCTCGATTTCACGGAAGAACGCATTCAGCAATAAAAAAAATGAGTTGACTTTTACTTGCTATATGTAATTAGCTGTGTAAGCAAGTGATAGATTCTGTCGAAGGTCTTTGGGATAAATGTTTCGAGTCGTTAATGAATCCACTGGTGCACTGAATTTGACGTTACACTTAAGAATACCTATTCATCAAGTCTCTTGATACTCTTCCGTCGTAAAGAGATCTGATTAGGATCACCGCAAAAAAAAAAAAAGAAAAGAATCAAGCGATCGAATGTGTATATCTCTACACCGTCTGTATACTAAACTTCCATTCGATTTCATGGAACTGGAAGGAAAGTTGACAAAAACTATGAACAACACCAAATAGAACAAATCGAGTCTCACGGAATAGGAAAACGTGGGCTGAATAAAATATACAGAGGAGTGAATCGACTCTCTGCTTTTTCCTAATTACTTCTCCTCGATGTCATACCGTACGCCCTTAAAACTCGGATCCGACCCCACCCAACGGGCAGACAGATAAGGCAGGCAGGCAAGCAAGGCAGGCAGACAGACAGGCAAGCAAAACGAAGAGAAATCAGAGCACACGTTGGTGACTCACCATTCGGTGCTTCCGCACGAAACGAATTCGCTCGCAACCCCGCTGTCGCACGCGAAGGCCGGTAAAAATAGTAGCGAAGGCCGCGGCGCCGACAGCAATTTTCACGCCGCGCGCGAAGCCAAGCACCCGTCTGCCCGCCCTGTTCGCCCTATGAAGGGCTCTCCACCTCCACCACGGTCACCATGGGAACTGACCCTTGGTGTAAGCCCTTCAAGGCTGCGCAAGCTCTCCCGCGGAGAGTTTACACACAGGGTTCCCAGGATTGCGTTCGTCCTGCAGGGAATCGTGACGGCGACTCATGCAGTCCGAATTGGGGTAAATCGAGTTGTCCACCGCCTTTTCTGTCACCACGCCAACTAATCAATTCTGTCTAGATCGTAGACAAAATACAAAGTGTTCTCTTACGATTAAGATATCCTGTGATACATCCCGAAATTGTGAAACTCTGTTTTTTGGAGATATTGACTTTGATTCACGATAAATCGATTTAATTTAATTGCTTAATTTAGGTCTTAATTTAACAGCATATATCAAGATACGAGATAATATTTGATCGTTGTTCAATTTCCATTGTAACTTTTTGAAGGTTACGGTAGACAATAGGAGATATACAAGAATGGAGTATACAAAAAAAGAAATAAGAAAACGAAACGTCGCGACGTTCCGAATTTAATTTATCGAGCAACTCGAGTTTACATCTCGACATAGACTCTTCATCCTCGTCACACCTTCGTACGCTCTTTATTGCCAAGGGGTGTTGAACCTTCGTCTACTACACAATTTCAACTCGGATAAAGAGAGATACCTATGACAAAGGATGAACTTTCGTTCTCTCTAGACAAAGATGTTTAAAAGCTGATATTGCGCTTCCGATCATCCAGGATTCGTTGTTTTTAAATGATTCAGCCTGCTGATACATTCAGAAGGACAGGGCAAAATATCATATTATCCGGAGATGGAATTCGCGACGTCGCGTCGTCAGTACGCCGCGTTCCGCCGATAAGCACGAACAGGAAGCTGAAACCGCCGACTTCTCTTTACCTCTTACTCTTTATATTTCTCTTTCTCTCTTTCTCTCGTCCGCTTCCGCTCCTTCACCGCGAAGTTCTGCTTCCCTCGATTGTTGGCTCCTGCCGTTCGTCGTTCACCGAGCGTATCGATGACACACGCGTCTCGGACTCTCGGTCTCGACTCTATTCGACTCGAGATTCGACTCGACCGCGCCTCGGTTTTTTTCGCGCGAGAAAGGAGACGAGATAAGACGACGATGACCAGACGGAATAGAGAGATAGATGTCACGAAGCGATTGAAAGGGAACTGACATTCACGAGAGATGCACGTAGCACCAAACGTATACGAATCGACACAATCGACGCTCGTCACGCTACTGAGCCAAGATGAGTCGAAGCCGAGCAAGCTGAGGCCCGCTGTGCCGCTAGCTAGTACTGCTAGTAGGCCCCAACGCGACGACGCGATGAAAGCATGCAAGGGTGGGGGGCTGCTTTGACTCCCGCGGTTTTCTAGTGATGGCGACGATCCCTCGCGTGGAGGACTTTGAAAGTTTAAACGCTGAGATCCAAGCAAACGAGAATGGATTAAAATGGATTGAAATTCTTTTCCGAATGTGTATTTTAAATAGCGAATACTTTTTTCGGATTCAATTGGATTGAAAAACTGCATTTCCTATTCAAAATTTTGAATTGAACAGTGTGTTGTGCACAGAAAAAGCTAATATTATTTTTAGATTGAAAGGCATAGAGATATACTCCATGTAATTCTTAGAAATGAATAAAAATTCAGGATTGAAAAGCATTCATTTTAATATTCGTGAATTAATATTTCTGAAAATCTAAATCCATTTCAATTCATTTCAATCTATTCTCATTTGCTGGGATGAGAACTTTTTTTTTTTTTTTTTTATTGAGAAAGAATCGCGATTGTCCGAACTTTTACTGGTGAACTTTAACTGAGTAAGAACTAATGGATTTTGCGCATTGCCAAATATGGGTTCTGTTTTGCATAACAATTTCTATATCGGGGTATAAACACTATACCGTCGCGTAAAATTGCACAGATAATCCTACAAAGCGTCGTAAATCTGAAATTCCTCCGATCTCTGAAAAGGATTAATAACGTGCGTCATTTGCAATAGAACGAATATGGTATCTACTAGCGAAGACTTGACGAGAATCCAGACATCCTTTAGTTTGGATCTATAATAGACTTTTAAGCCTTAAGCCGTAAGAAATGACTAACTACTCGAATATGAGGAGAATAATTGACTATTCGTTTATTCTTGACTTAAGGCTTAAAAATCTATCTAATCTGTAAACTCAGCAAATAAGAATGGATTGAAATGAATTGAAATGGATTCTTATTTGCTGAGTCTACAGATTAGATAGATTTTTAAGCCTTAAGCCAAGAATAAACGAATAGTCAATTATTCTTCTCATATTCGAGTAGTTAGTCGTTTCTTACGGCTTAAAAGTCTATTCAGATTTTCAAAAATATTGATTCACGAATGTTAAAATGAATTTTCAATACATTTTTATTCATTTATAGGAATTGCATGAAGCATATTTCTATGTCTTTCAATCTAAAAATAATATTAGCTTTTTCTATGCATTGTGGATACTGTTCAATTCAAAATTTTGAATAGGAAATACAGTTTTTCAATCCAATTGAATCTAATTGAATTCAATTAAATCCAAAAAAAAGTATTCGCTATTTAAAATACATATTCGGAAAAAAATTTCAATCCATTTTAATCCATTCTCGTTTGCTGGGGATTTAATAATTATTACTCTAATAATTATTCTACAATGCTTTTTGTTTTTTGTTTCTATAATAATTATTCTACAATGCTTTTTGTTTTTTGT
Organism: Atta colombica; assembly: GCF_001594045.1. Taxonomy (NCBI): domain Eukaryota; kingdom Metazoa; phylum Arthropoda; class Insecta; order Hymenoptera; family Formicidae; genus Atta; species Atta colombica. The sequence goes on from NW_017259564.1 coordinate 367,238, forward strand.
TTCTTGCTATTTTCTTGTCTTTTTGCTTCTTATCCGATTTTTTGTTTTATATCGTCCGAGATAAAAGACGAATTTCGGAAGAAACAGGAAACTTGTAGCAAGAAATACAATTGTTGATAATTAATAAATCCGGATCTACAATAGGTGTTTTAAGTCTTAAGCCGTAAGAAATTGATCAATTACAGCCAAATGCGAGAAAAATAATTGTGATTCGTCCATTTCTTACAGCTTAAGACTTAAAAATCTATTGTAGATCCAGGCTAAAATGATTGTAAAGGGGGAAAAAGTAAGAAACAGGAAACAAAGAGCACATTGTAGAATAGACTTTATTTCCTCTTCTCTATGGACATAGGGTGTTTTCCAACAACATTCATCAATGATAACACTGTGTCTTACAAAGAGAGTTTTCCAGTAAGAGACAAATTGATGCAAGAATCATTTTATCCTTGTTCGATAATCAATAAAAAACAGAATGATTCTTGTGTTGATTTATGTCTCTGATGGAAAAAATTCACACATTGTTACACTGCTCGACACTGTAAAAAACTAAGTACGAACGTGTAAAATATGTCAATGTTACCAACTTTTCAAAAAGTTAATTGATAGCTGTACTTATTTTGTAATAAAATCATCAAAAATTGCCAATTCTGAAAAAATTATAACTTAAGTCTAAATAAAAATCATAAATCTATTATTGATACGCTAAATATAATTATAAGAATAAAAATGGAAGCTTACAATACATTCTGATGTTACACTATAAAACTAAACTGCGTTCCAGCAAGAATCTTATAGTAGTGAAGCACAGTGTATGTACACAAAATGTTCTATGTTTTAGCTGGAAAACAGTCATAGACTAGGTACGTTTACACGACTCGATTTACACCGAAGTTATAATATCCGATGTTATAATTAGGAATATATACTGGATATTCCTAATATCCTGTGCATTCCTAATTGTAATTTCCTGACATTAGATGCCATGTAAACTATGCTTTACGACGACGTTTTACATATATTGATGTAATAGTTTCGTCATACAATAGTGTTTCTACAGCATCTAACGTAGTTAGTAGTAATATCAGATGTTATAACTTTGGTAAATCGAGCCGTGTAAATGTATAATAATAGACAAATTCGCGCAATATTTGTTCGATGGATGCGAGCGGATCGAAACCGGTTTGGGCCCATCACTCGCAGCTGACTGCACTCCGGCACGGAGTGGAATGAAAGAGGACAGAGAGAGAGAGAGAGAGAGAGAGAGAGAGAGAGAGAGAGAGAGAGAGAGAGAGGGGGAGGAGAAGGAGAAGGTAGAAGAGAGAGGATAGCGCGTAAGGGGTGAATGCGCATCGAACTGTCGGTTGTTAGGTTAGGTTTCCATAAGGGCGGTGAACCTCGTCTGAAATCCTCGCGTTGTTGACCATTGCTGACCGGTCGACTCGGCCGGTCAACCGTCATCATGCGATAATGATAGCAATTCCACGCTATTTTCGAGCACGAGTCGCGCTCCGAAGACGAGATCGATACCCAGAACGTTACGTTAGAATTTTGAATCATTGTCTTATATTTTTTTTTTAAAGAATATGATACTCGATCGCGACATGACAATTATCAATAATTGTCGCTGAAAAGTCAAGTGTCTGTCACAAATGATAGATACAGTCTATGAATATAGTTAACGTGATACTAAAATAAAATGCTTTAATTGAAGCGTTAGTCAATTCGTAAAATGCTTTCTTCTGATTGGTTAATCAAATACTTCAAAACATTTTGATTGTTCATTTAAATACTTATTCGTCGTGAGATTTTAATCACCCAACGTATTAAATGCAAAGCTTTGAAATCTCGAATTCGATTCTTCTCTTCTCTTGTTTCTCCTTGATATGTCGAGATAGCCATATTTTGGCTTTCTTTTCATTTCCGATCATCTTTTGCCGCTGCAATAGTGAGGATTAGGCATCACAGAGAAATAACAAGATCGTAGAGAATCTTGCCGAGCTAAATTTCACTAGATGCTCAATTCATCTCATCGTAATCCGCGATTTTTTGCCAGATGGAATCCAACGATGAGTGCGATAGTAAATCTTTCGCGTCAATCGATTCGAGATTTTTGAAAAAAATAGATACCCGCAATAAAAAAAAAATATGTACGTAATAGTAACTATAAAGGTAACTGAAAAGTAACATTTGCCAACCCTGTATATAGCCATTAGTCAAGTCTGTGGAGACAGACTTTGAGCAGAGCATGCTATCTATTTCTGAACGAAAGACAACAAATTTCATAATGTATTTGTCATACTTGTCAATGTTGACAAACTGTCCAAAAATATGACAAAGCTTGTGTTAATATACGTCAACAATTTAGTGGCATAAAGAGTAGCGCTTTTGCTCGGTTCTGCTACCAATATGCTAACGTAGCATATCAGCAAACTATATCGACTTACGACAAATCTTAACTTAATATGGATATAGAAAATGCTATGGAATTTTTAGGAATCTAATCGAATTTGCTGTCTTATCTTAATCTAGCAACAAATTGCTAGCATTTTGCTATCTGGATAGTTAAATAAATTATTTTATTGTTATAATAACTATAAAGTAGTTTATTTAACAATAAAAATATTGATACTCTGTGTAAAACTTATGCAGTTATCACTTTTATAATTTTACTACCACTATAAAGTATAAGTCTTTTTCTCTAAGTGGATCTGTTCCAGATTCGGAACCGGGTTTCTTGAATATGCACAGATTTCCAACAGACAGAGATTGATGGACAAGTTCAATCAGACGGGTTCAATCTAACTCGATCTCTTTTAATGGATGCTTGTTTGCTTTCGAATGATAGTGCACAAAACATTGGCTGCATTCAGCAGAAAAAGCAGCTTTGCAACTGTTGTAAAATTCTTTAACATTGGTCTTGTCTTTAGTTCCTCACTGGATCTAAATATATAAACAAATCATATTCAAGAATTTTACAACAGTTGCAAAGCTGCTTTTTCTGATGAACATAGTCAATATTACACGTATCTGGTATATGACAACAACGGAGATTCTGACAAATCTGTGCTTTACCGTTTCCTGAACACATAGTATGAAATTTTTGAATAAAAACACGCAAGAATGCGTTTGCGCGATGCTTTTATTTCTTTTCTTTTACATTCTAAGCTCATTAATCTCGATACTACAAGTTCGATTTATTATAGGGTCTACATTTTCTGAATTTTGATAGTTTTCAGAAATTCTATTCCATATTTTCGGATGAAAGCATTGATTTTTTCACATTAATAATCATCATTAAATATTATCAAATCCCGCTAAATCCAACAAATCAAGCCATGATAAAATAACGAGTGAGTCATTTATTATGAGTTTTGAGCTGTTCAAGCTAAGCATCCAATTAAAAAGGTCTATCCTTAATTAGTCGGATAGTCGCGACTTAATTTGATTTGGCTCAGAGAATCGGGGGCTTTTTCGAGCGTATCTAACAAGAGCGTCCACTCGGGATCGTTCGGTTTCCGGAAACGCATCGTCGTTTTCAGCCAAAACGTCCGTTTTTTTTCTCTTACTCTTCCTCCATCTTCTTGCTTGTTTTATTGCTCCGTAAATTATGTTCGACAACACGTTAAGCAGGAAGTATCGCTCGCAATATTTCCTGCTTCTGAATTTCATGATTATCAACATTTACATTCTTTAGTGTTGCATTTCAAATTATACAGAATTATTACAGAAAACTATAAAATATTTTATAAATTATAAATTAAAATTTATTAACTATTAACTATACTACTATTAACTATTAACTATAAATTATTAATTATAAACTATGAATATAAATTATAAATTCCTAATTACAAAAATATAACACCCATAAGAAAACATTTCTCTGTTAACTTAAAATAAGTTTCACGAGAACCATCATTTTCCGACAGATTTGAACTTTTTTTTATGACATGACTCTATCTCTTTCAGGTGATACAATCATGAGACTTGTATGCAGAGCTTTTGTCTCTTCTTTCCGAAATTTTGGAGAACTTAGAACTTATTGTACACATCCTTCTCAAAAATGATTATACTATGGACTTTATCTTTGAAACAATAAAAAAACGTCTTAAATATTCTTCAACATGTTTTTTGTCAAACAATCTAAAAAACAGAACAATGGTAATTTGACGATTTTTTTTTTTTATTATAACCAGAAATAATTAAAGAAACACATTATTTATAATGCCGTTATCGTTGTAAATTACTTTTTTTTGATAACTAATTGATAATGACGTTATCTTTTTTTGATAAATATATAGATGGAAAACAGTCTCTTAACTTTGACATATGTTGTCAAGGTCATGACCCTGAATGACCATCTAATAGATTTTGGCCGTCGCTTGTCAATGGACATAGAGAGCTTGTTAAAAGTGAAAAACTTGTTACCATTACTAAGTAATTACTTTTGAGAATCAATAATTAGTATGGTAACTAGTTAAAACTTTTTTTTATTCACGCGGTAATAGTCACTTTTAAAACTTTTCATTCCCAGACTATATTTGACTTTTCTTTTATTTCTAACCGGTTTAACAATATTTTTAGAAGCTCTAATGTAAAACTATCGTTTTATAGTACAAATAAACTCTGTAGATTTATCAAAGTACAGAAGAATTCATTTTCAAGTTTTTCTATGAGTAACGTTTGCAAGATTTCGTGTTGTGGTGCACATGGTGGAAGGTAAATAAAAATTAGAATTTCCAAGTATCAAAATCACATACATACATAGAAATATAACTTAATCCATTCTGTAACTACTGCTCATTTCGATTAGTAAACAACGTTTTTAAAATATCATGTTTTAATATTTATTTAATATAGTTATGTCGCTTTGAATTTCGAATGACTTATAATAAACAAATCTGCAACGGAGATTTCAAAGAAAGCATTCTCGAAGTTTTGAAAGTTTTGATCTATTTGATAATTAAATTGTCTTCGAGAAATCGCTTTGTGATTTCTGTTTACCACGCATTCACGAAACACAGCTTCGTGTAATATAATTGTGCTTATCTCGTATGTTCATCATGAAATAACGTGCACAATTCTCGAAAGCATATTGCTAATTCGCTGATGACAAGTTATCATCTCGGACGAGTTTCGATGACTTATTCAATGCGCAACTACTACTCAGAAATCTTATTTTGCGATTCGATCACGAGCTTGAAGAATCACGTTCAACTTACGAAAGAAGAACAATACCGCTATCAGCATTCAACTTGCAATACACCGAATTCGCTGAGCCAGCGAAACCGAGTTACTAAACATGTACAACATATTATACATGCAGACGTGTGCATAGTTTCACAATAAAATTAAAGGATGACCAGACGCAATGATTGCGTTTAGCAGAGAAATCTGATCAATGGGTACATTTAGTACTACAATCGCTCAATGAGCTTTTGCATGATTGGAATATTCTGTTAGATCCAAAAATATAGACCAATCAGATGCACAAGAGTTCATTGATCGCTTAGTAAGCGATTGTAATACTGAATGGCTGCATTCACCAAAAAAAACAGCTTTGCAATTATTGTAAAATTCTCTAATAGGATTGGTCTTGCCCTTAGTTCCTCATTGAATCTAAATGTATAAACCAATCATATGCAAGAATTTTATAACAGTTACAAAGCTGCTTTCTCTGCTGAATGCAGCTAATGCTGCACCTACTAAGTGCTTAATGATTTTTTAATATAATTGATTCCTATACTTAAATCCAGCGAAGAATTAAAGGCAAGAACTAATCATATTAAAGAATTACTGAGCGTCTCTATTGATCAATATTCTCTGTTGAACGTAGTCATTTTCATAGCAACAAAGAATATCTTATTATATTCGTAATTCAAGGCAACGTTAGGAACGACGATTCAATCTCTTTTACAATTTGCTCATCTCAATTACGTTTTTGCCTGACATTGACGATCGCTCGCATCATTACGTTATCGACATGGATGAAGTTAATTTGACATCGAAACTTTTAACGATATTAGCTTTTAAAAAACGATCTTTAGCGGACTTCCTGTGATCTTATCACATCTTCCTTATCACACGTTAAATCTTTATTTCGCGACTATATCACATGCAATAGTCTCTGATTGAATATGCGCGGGGACGCCACACCCTGCGCGAGTCCTTCGATTTTCTTGCTGCGCCCAAAATCTAGGAAAGCATATAAAGGGTCTTCCCTTTACTTTTTATCCCGGAGTGGTTCATTCATTCATAGGCCTATGTTCAAGATCATTTCTACTCCTCATCTAATCTCAGATGAATTTTAAAAATCCAATCGATGAAAATAACCACGCAGCATGAGATCATATATACAGGATGAGTCACTTAAGACCGGCCACCCGAATAACATTCACAGTTTTGGAGATAGGAAAAAATGTTTCAAATGAAAGTGGAAAGTTTCAAAGGAGATGTACTTCGGTCATGTTGTTTTCTTTCTTTTAAGTAGAGGTGCCAAAAAGATTTGAAAATCACCTTCATTTTTTAAAATTGTATAATTTTTTTTACACAATATGATTCCTCTAATTATTAGACTACTACATCCAGAAAAGTATCTATATCTAGAAAAAAGATCTATATCAAGAAATTAATGAAAAGCGGTCTTTTTTCACGCGAAGTGTGAAGATCGGTCTATGTCGGAATGCATACGAACGGTTTACATCGAGAAAAACGAGAAGAACGGTTTAAGTCTTTAATGAAATTAAAGAAGAGTCTATATGGCGCAATATTTTCTTCTCTTAAATTTTATAATGATATGACTGAGGGAGAGAATCGCCTTGATTTTCAATCCTGTTTCTTGCAAATCATTTATTCATCTATTATTTGATTTTCCGTAACTAAATTTGAGTAATAAATATTGTACTATATAGACTCTTCTTCAATTTCATACGATTTAAACCGTGTTTTAAGCTTTTCTTGATATAAATCGTACTTCGTATGGATTATTTCGATATAGATCGGTCTTCACGCCATGTGCGAAATAGATGTTTGCGTCGACTTGTATCTATATATTATATAGAAATCACCCATTATAAAATTCCCACATAGGATACTTTGTTTTGAGGATATCTCAAATTATCCCATATTGACAAATCCCATTCAAGATATCCAAAAAAAATATCGTAAATATATTTATTTTAAATAAGATATTTTAAGATATTAACAAAATATCAAAGGATATCCTATTAACATCTTAAGATACCTACCAATTCAAATCTTTCCACCATACAGTTCTCTAAGAAATGTTCTAAGGATGTCCAGAGTATAGCAAAGATTTACAGTTGGAGAGTATCAGAATTAAAAGATCAGAAATAAAAAATATTATAATTACTTGGACACAAACGATGTATCGCGTGCCAATTAAAATATATCTCATATTAAGCTTATATTAAGGCCCGTATTCAGAACGCGCTCATAATGATGTTAGAGCGCTATATTTTACGTTACGCATATTATAGAATTTCAAAGATAAAAGCGCATTCTAATAGGAGTCTATATATTAAAGTATATATATTAAAGTTGTATTCGAAAATATTACCTCAGTGCTTTCGTATCATCTTCTTGTTTAATATTGGGTGAACAATAAGATAAAACGATGTACTCAGATAACACAGCCTAAGAATTTATAAATTACAAAGATATATAATTTCAAATTAACCTTTTACTTCATTGTATAATAATAGAACAATATTTCTCGCTTCCATAATAAGGTATCCTAAATCATTTTCCTTTAGATA
>NW_017259564.1:375115-375880 GCF_001594045.1 Atta colombica
TTCATGGATGTTGTCTAAGACATTCAAGGAATGGAATCTCACACATGCAGATACTTGTACATTCCATGGATATCCGTTGGATAACTGAGATCATCCAGGGATATCATAAAATTATCGCGATATTTTAAAATGACGTATATCAGACATCCTTAGGATGAAGTGTACTGTGTGGATTTAGGCCGGTTGCACCAATGTTATTTTGAGCGAGGCTTAAAACTCTCTCTATCTCTTCTTCTCTTTCGACTTTAAAGAGAAAAACTGAGAGGTTTAGTTAAAGTATTGGTGCAATCAGGCTTTAGTGAAATAATAAAAAATGCAGAAAGAAAAAAAAACGTGCTTGTGTACACGTTTTATATGCATGTATGCGAAAGAAATTTTAGACCAAATGAAGTGATAATAATAAAGTAAAAAAATTTAAAAATTTATATCAGGTGATAAACTTAATTCCTGTTATGAATTTTTCTCATGGCATGCAAGTGTTTTTAGATGATCATTGGAGTAACATTTAACATTTTCGATAAAAGCGTTTGAACTGGATTTTCATCGAACAATTCTTGCAGCTCAACATCTTCAAGCTCACATTTTTTTCGGTTGCCCGACATTCTTATCTCTCACATCAAAATCATCGTTTCAAAAACGTTCAAACCAACTCTACATGTTCTTTATATGTTTCTCTCTGATGGAGTTTTATCATCATACACTTTGGATAATAGATAATCAGCTGCAGAGGTCGAAATAATGAAGAAGTATATATATATATATATA
>NW_017259564.1:375980-376393 GCF_001594045.1 Atta colombica
AAATCTATTGGGGATTCTAACTGAGGGATTCGATAATCAATGTAAGTATTGAAAATCTAGCGTACGTAACTATGTATACTGTACATAGTTTCAACATTGATAGTGAATATCGGGCCGCACCCTGAAATCTGAATCATTTAGAGCAATCTATATTTATACTACAAACTATAATATCTAAACTACAAAAGACATGCGACTTCATCGTCGGAACTCACTAGCATCGGTACTCTTTAGTAGCGAGTGGCAAGAATTAAATTTATCACCAAATATTTAATAAATGGTCATATAGTCTTCCTTTGAAAATATTCGACGAAATTGAATTGAACACAGATCAGATAAAAGATTATTTCATAATTTAGTCATGTAGTATTTGAATGATCATTTAAAAAATTCTGTACAATAAAGAAATATAT
>NW_017259564.1:376493-382397 GCF_001594045.1 Atta colombica
ATATATATATATATATACGCACACACACCAATTGCACACGCTGTGTGCAAATGAAGTTGTAGACAATCATTTTAGACAGTGTAGACAATCTAAACCTATCCCAATTTAGCGATATCTATTTTACTTTTTGTTAGAAAATCTTTAGAATTTTATTTTTAAGAAAGAGAGAAGGAGGGAGACAGATATCGTTATTTATTAAATGCTACAGAATTGCATCCTCTCTCAGCGCTAAAATAGTACATTAATAAACAGCAAAGTAAAGAAAAATTAAAGTAAATATATATATAAAAGAACAAGCATAACATATCATGGATACAAATCATGAGTTTACACTTAACAAATAATTGTACAATTTACATTTAAAATCATGCAGAGAGATAGCACAGCGAATATTCCGTGGGATATCATTTCAAAATGTCGCAGTGCTGCTATCAAAAGATTGCTTGAAAAACTCCGTGCAGTACAACGGTAGCGACAAATAATCATTATAGAGTTCTAATGACGATTTATTCTTCTTGAAAAAATTCAAAGTCTAGATGTAAAGGCTTAAAGTAAGCCTGAAATGAAAAAGTGGAAAACGTTAGGCATCGCACGAAATATAAACGCCTCACTTTTATCTTGAGCCATTTAAGATCGCGGAAATGTGGAAAGAGACGCTCATCCCACTTAATCAGAAAAATATCTCACAAATTAAGAGCTCTTTGGAATTTAAAGTCCAGCTCGCCGGTAATATCAGTTACAATGCATGATTGAAAATTAAAAAATGAGAATAGATATAAAAGAGAGAGAGAGAGAGAGAGAGAGAGAGAGAGAGAGAAAGAGAGGGACAGAAATCAAGGCAGAAGAGAGGAAGGAGAGAAATGGATATAGATTGTGATTTTTCATTTTCCGTATATCCTAATTACACGCTTTGTCACGTCAACTCGCTGTTTATATATGATGTATTATACATTCTTCGGCGCAAACGTATGTACTGTATATCACGCTGTACACGCGTCGTTGTGTGAACGCAACGTTAGCTAAGTTCGCTGACCGGCAGAGAGAATGCATGCGCGCGCGAGGAAAAGAGAGAGGATCAGAGGAGAAGTGACGGAATAGACCGTGACCGTGGCCGTGGCCGTGACCGTACTGTGGCCGAGTTGTCGCGATCGCCATAGATATCGTCGGCGGTGACGAATACGACCCATTACAAATCCATATAATCAGGATTGGGTAAGTTAATATTTTTTTTTAACTGAATAAAATTAATGACTTTACAAAATTAATAAAGTTAAGTTAAAAGTTAAAGGAATAAAAATTTAATTAACGTAAGTTAAGTCAATATTGAATTAACTTAAATTTAAAAAAAGTTAATTTTGAAAAAAATTATTTTTTAGATCAAAATAGTCCTAATTTTTCTTAAAATGAGATTAAATAACTACAATATAGATTATTAAGTAAATTAAATTTTTAATTTTTTGATTCATATATGATATAAATATTAAGTGTGGAAAAAAGTTCGTGGCGTTTTTTTAATGCTATCTAATAGGAAAAATGCAATGTATAATACATGATATAATTATATAAGTTATATAACTTTAAAAAAACAGCCAGCACATAGAGAAGATACAAAATCAATGATTACTTTTTAATAAGTCTTAAGCCATATAAGAAATTGACCAATTACAATCGAATGCGAGAAGAATATTTGACTGTAATTTCTTATGATTTAAGACTTCTTATGACTTAAAACACCTATTGTAGATTCGGGATAAGACTTATGGGATAAGATATAATCGCATAAACCAATCAGAGAACTGTATTAGCATCTTAAGAAATTACTTAAGATGATCTTAAAATATGAACAGATTACGAATATATGCCCTTAGTCTTATTACAATATATCTTATTATTTTTCTAAAATATTTAAAAAAGATAAAAAAATTGTTTAACTAAAAAAAAGTTAAAAAGTTAACGTTTAAAAGTAACTTAATTAAGTTAAAATTTAATGCATTTAAAATTAACTAAATTAAGTTAAAAATTATTAACTTTTTAACTTTTTTTTTTAACTTTTAACGTTTTAACTACCCAACCCAGTGATATATGATTTCAAATATGAAAATATCTCAGAGAAGCGAATTTAAGTGGTCTGTATCCGATACGAGATATGTGTAAGTACATATTTGAAGGTACACTTAAATCCAAACAAGAGATATCTCACGTGTAGAACTGCGATGAATGATCTTTGTTTCATTTTTTTGAAACAGAGAAATAAACTATAAAGCTTTAATTTTTTATAGCTTTAATATATTTCGTGGGTTAAACTTGGTTGAACTGATTTATCTTCATTCAGCACGTTAGTTTCACGTTACTGTGAAAGAATGGAGTTTGAAACAAATACCAAATATAAATCTGAAGCCGATTCTACAATAAGTCGGTAATCTGTGAATCGGTAAATCGGAAGCGAGTTAAAGGTGAGTCGGAATTGATGAATCAGTAGAGTTGACTAGTCAATTTTTAAAACTATACACTACCGATTTATTGTAAAATTAGTATGATATTTGTATTATTGACAATCCTCAATTGGCCTCTATATCTATATTTATAGGAAAGCCGGTGACATTATTCTTAAATTATAGAAAAATTGCAACATGAAATATTTATACATACTAAATTAAAATTTTTGAAGTTAAACGGCTTTTAGGATACATATGAACCGATCTTTTGAAAATGTTCGTCAAGCATTTGAAAATAATTGGATAACGTGTTCTAATTTATTTCTTCGTTATGTTGCCAGCATCTCATTTATTATATTCTTGAAAGAAAGTAAAAAATATTTACATCTCAAATTGGATTTGTCTAATTTTTTGACAAATGTCATTTAGAAATATTTTTTCTGAAAAACTGTTGCGTTATAGAGAATCATTTCAACACAATTATTGTAAAATTGTCACAATTGTGTTTATGCTATTATTGTGCAATATTATCTTACAATTATTTTCGAACAAATCGCACAATTTGTATCGTAAATTTTACGATTTATTCAATTTTTTAAAAATTCAAATATATAATTCATAAGAAAAAAGTAATCTACATTTAAAGATAAAAAAAAAGCTATATATAAAAGTACAGAATATAACGTCGACAGACAAAAGAGACAAAGAAAAGTATTGTATATAAGTTGTATATTTGCTATACAGTAACCGCATTCGCCGCGTACAATAAAGATATTGTATATTACGTCATACAATAACAAATGAATACACTTGGTATATAAAGCACGATGAAGTACACACAAAAAATCTCAAGTTTAATTAATCCCAGACAACTTCAAAATGCGTACTCTCTTTCTTTCTCTTTTTGCTTATGTGCTAAAGTACATACGAACAAATGTATTAAAAAAAAGAAAGTTGTGGAGGAAACCTAGGGATTTCCTAGGGAAACCTACTTAGCGATATAAGAAACACTGTCAGAAGGGCATAATAGGCGTCAAATGGAAAAATATGATATTTTCTGAATGAAAAAATGCAAGACGGCTCAATTTTATGTAGGCAAAAATACTTTGCGTCACTTTCTTCATTAAAGTACCTATTCTCAATCTACTTATTTCTCTCGTGAAGCACGTAACAAAGGTATAAAACGTCTATTCTAATATATTCTTTTCACGTCACTTTTCATCGCTCATTATAATATAAATGCACGACTATCACGACCGATTGTTATATGACTATTGAAAAAATGACTCTACATTGTATGGCCATACGTTATGCGCGTTATTTTTATTTTTACATGGAATTTTACAGCTATCGATGGGATGTGCGCATTTTTGGATGGTTAAGGCTTCTCAACAATTCCAATTACTTTGCGATTAATACATTTGCTACGATATACTTCCCACGCAGAACATGGTTGTCGGAACTTCCAATACACAAACACATATATAGGATTTATATTATTCAATAATAAAGTGTCTATGAAAACTGGAAGAGATGTGTCACATGTTTCATGAAAAATCTAGTTACAGTCTATTTTGCTTGCAAGGTCAGCAATTAAAAAATACATTATGGCCGGTATTTATAGTCAATTCTTATATTTATGATTGTCTTAAATACAATCTTAGGATATCATGAATTAATTACAAGTCGGTATTCATACTCGATACTTATATTTAAGACTGTCTTGATTACAGTTTTAAGATATTATGAACAAATCAGAGAGTCGTATAGCATCTTAAGACAATATTTAAAGACAGTCTTAAAATAAGAACGAAGTACAAATACCGGCTACAAAGCCGGTATTCATAATTGTTATTTTAAGATCATCTTAAGTAATAGCATCTTAACCCTGATGAAAATTTTTTTCTAAATTGTAATGAATAATAATAAAAAAATATTAATTGTAATTGTAATGAATAATGATAAAATATTACTGAAATTATAATGAAGAAATATTGCTGAACTTTATATTGAAATCTGTATTAATTGACCCATTTTTCAATATTATTTCATTCAGATTTCATTACAATTCATTAAAAATTCACGAAAAATTACGATTTCATTACAGTTCATTAAAATTTAATATTGTATTAGAGTTCATTATTTAGCCTCACGTTAGTATAAAAATACACTAAAATAAATATGAAAATCATGTACAAAACTGACATGTCTGCATCTAAACTTCGATTATGGGTGCGTTCCAAAACTTGCCAACTCAGAGTATTTTTTTCCTTGTTTAATATTCGGTAAACAACAAGAATAGAATGATATTCAAGTCAACAAAGTCGAGTTTTGGAACGTAATTCATATAAACCTACTTATATAGAATATAGAGAGAGCAAATTAAATTTTACATACGAGAATCATCTAGCAGTACTCCTAGAAAAACAAATTCAACGCTTTTCGTTACAATGCACAAACAACACACAAACTGAGTATTTTTTTCAATTATTAATTCCAATATTTTAATTCTACTATTCTTTTTTTGATAATTATCATTAATAAGTCTATAAAAATAATGTATATTTTGTTTCAATGTCATTACTTTTTAAATATTTTCATTAATGTTTTTAAAAATTTATAGTATTTTAGTATACAATAAATAGTATACAATAATTGTACATACAATAAAAATATTATGTTTTGCATTGCTTTTTTTATTCATTTTAAAAAATTATTTTTAGGATTCACAATATTTCAGTATAATTCAGTGTTCAATTTCTCTTAATAAATTTGTATAAATATATTTGCATTAGTTTTCATCACACTTCATTAATTTTAGTATGATTTCAATTCAGTATTCAATTTCTTTGAATAAATCAAGATGAATATTAAATATATTTGTATTAGTTGCACTCTTGCAATATTTTTCACTCTTCATTAATTTTCATTCATTATCTTTGAAATTTATAGTATTTTAAAATTAAAAGTATTATTTATGTTGAAATATTTTCAATAACACTTCAGCCATTCTCATGTCTCATTTCAATGATTTTATAATCGATTTTAGCGATTTATTTCCATCAGGAAGACATTACTTAAGACAGTCTTAAAATAAGAATAGGCTATAAATACCGGCCTATGTCAGTATATGATACATGTCAATGTAAAATCTACTTTTCAGAGATTTAATATTTTTTGCAGATATTTTATAGAAGTAAAAAATAGGAGCTTTATCTGGCTTTTCCTTGCAACCTCTTTTATCAATTGTTTTAATAGTAGATATTTAGCATATAATTTTATACACTGTATAGTGTCAAATATATGATAAACATACAAAATATTGAGCAGAATTTGATTGCTCTCCGAAAACCATGTTATACAAATATTAGGTGTAAAAAGAAATCCATTATTTTTCCATTCAATTTCATGCAAAAATAATGGATTTCTTTTTACTACACCTAATATAAAAATTTTAGAGCACTTTTTA
>NW_017259564.1:382497-383775 GCF_001594045.1 Atta colombica
TTTCGATCAAATTCAGTTTTATTTTTCAACATAGTCTCCTTTTAAATTAATATACTTTTCCCAGCGATGCTTCCATCTCTTTAACTCATTCAAATAATAGTTGGTGTCTTGCTCTGCAAAATAGTTTTTTACGGATGCAATGACCTGCTCATTCGATAAAAATCTCTGTCCTCCGAGTCAAACTTTGAGCCTAGGAAACAGGAAAAAGTCACTGGGGATCAGATCTGGTAAATACGTCAATCAATTTGATCACAATTCGAATTTTTGCCATGATGACCGTCAAAATGTGAAACGGTGCATCATCTTGATGGAACAGTATTTTCTTCTTCTCTTTTTCTCTCTGCGGCTGTTTTTTCGCAATTTCTGCCTTCAACTTGTCAATTAATGATGCGTAGTACATTCCCGTTATTGTTTTACTTTTTTCAAAATAGTCGATGAACACAATTCCATGACCAAAAAATAGTCGCCATCACCTTCCCGGCCGATGAAACCGTCTTCGTTTTTTTCAGAGCATTCTTCGCAGTCCACTGTTTTGACTTTTCCTTCGTCTCAAGAACGAAGTAGCCGATTCAAGTTTTATCAACAATTATTAATCGATGTAAAAAATCAGACTTATTTCGCTTAAACCACTCCAAGGCCTTGGAAATATTCGAATGGGTTTTTGGTCCACAGTGAGCAAGCGCGACACTCAATGCGCGATTAGCTTACGCATGTCTAATTCTTCAGTCAATATATGACAAGTACGTTTTTTCGATATGTCCACAATCTCTACTATCTCTCTAACTTTGATTCAACAATCGTTCAGTACGATTTGATGAATTTTTTCAATGTTATCGATAGTAATCGCAGTTGTTGGTCGTCTTAAACGCTAATTAGTTAAGCTGGTACCATATTTAAATTAAACTGCCCATCTTTTCATGGTGGCAAATGATCCTGGACTGGACAGAATTCCCGTAAACAGATCCAACTCGCTTTAATTTGCGCAGGCGTATTGCCTTTTAAATGCAAAAATTTAATCATGACACGATATTCGATTTTTTTCATTTTTACAAAAATACTGACATCGACTGATAAAAAATGACTGTCAATGAGCGTCTAAAATGAGTACAATTTTCACAGGTATTTTTCAAAATATGTATGATCCTAATACCAGAATGGTTTTGATGAGTAATGTCATCTTCATTGAGACTCAAAACTTTTCAGTTGATTCTTTTACACACACACACACACACACACACACACACACACACACACACACACACACACACACACACACAC
>NW_017259564.1:383875-384076 GCF_001594045.1 Atta colombica
ACACACACACACAAATCTGATACTATTGCTATAGCGAAATATCACATGACAAGCTTAGCAGTAAATGAAATATAAAATGTCATAAGCTTTCGCTCTCTCTGTCCAGAGTTTTTAAAGAAAATTTTTATCAATATTATAAAGAACATTTTGCAAATTATTCGATAATAAAGTTAATCGATTTACAAATATGAATAAAACTGC
>NW_017259564.1:384467-390585 GCF_001594045.1 Atta colombica
GTATTCTTCATAATTCTCGAATCTATTTCTATAATCAAATATCTAATCAATTACGAAAACCTTAATAAATACCGATTATATTCTCTTTCTCTTTTATTTAAAATATATGTAAATAATTCTTATGGCAACGTCAACCACAACTAAAGAATATTAAAGTTCATCCATCCAATTGCATTTTGGCATTTTACGTCCTTAATTATTACTCGTAAAGTAGTAAGGAATTGTAAATTATCATCCTTTCGAAAGATTTATTCTTTCCAATCCTTCTTGATTTCAAACGCCCATTCCCATTTAAGATGTTCATGCTTGTCGTCGTCTGTAAAAAGAGAACTAACGCTGTATGAGCCTCGCGCTACGACACCGGCTGGTGCATCTTCAGCTGGAGTAGTGTAAGACTGAAGCTCTGTTTTAGGAGGATATGAGCCTACCATATGTGTCATTTTGTCAACTGTAACAAAAGATAAAAAATGTACAATTCTATTATGCGCTACATACTCTAATTATTGCATATTTCATTTACCCGTAACTCCTAATTTGCATTAGAAGCATTAACACACAAGCAATCGAATGTATTATAATTATTAAGAATGATATCATCATTATATTCAAATACAAAAAAAGAAAAAAATAAATATCATACCAGGTACACCAAGGCGATAAGTCTTTTGTACATATTTTAATCCATGCACGATCTCGCGTTGCACAATAAAATCGATTCTGATTTTATAGCTTACGCCCTCCTTGATGACAAATGTTTGTTTTTTTAGCTGCGATAAATCACCAGTCAAGTCTAATTCCATATCCGGTCGATCAGCGACGCATAATGCCAATTTCTTCACTATTACCTTTCTAGGATCATTAGGATCTACGAGAATTATATAATTATTTAGAATGTTGTCATGCCTACTATATGTTGTAAAGGGATCCAAGTGTTAGTTATATAAAACATTATACAAATAACATGTGATGCGCGCATGCACGCACGCACGCACACATTTTTATAAGCTTGTAAAGGACAATAATTATAATAAATGGCACTGTTAATATAATTATTGTTCTTTACTATTTACTATTTGCTTAGAATAATTTTGATTGATTTAGTTAATTACTGTTTAATAATAAGTTCTTGAAGATTTATCAATGTTGCAGTAACTGTTATCACATCATTGATAATGTTCAACAAGCGATGGTGAATACCCGAATGAAGTTTGAGTACACTGAATTCTCTATTTTTCTGATAATCCTTTCTATTAATATGTGTGAAGACTTGTGATTCTTTTCAATACTTCATCTTTTGAAAGTTTTTTTATCGCTCGATATTTGATGATCATATTAACATATTTTTTTCTTTTGCAACATATGATCGATGTACTTAAATCCTCGGTCTGTCATAACAGCACAGCCATTCAGAAATTCCTATAAATATTAGCTTATTTCCACTATTGCAACATCACTTATTCTTCCACCAAAATTCGAATTCCACCAAATCCGATATAAAATTTATAAGTTCTGAAATTGAAATTCCAACTAATCCGATATATGAAATTATTGCTTGGTTGGAATACAAAAAGTATAATCGAGTGTTGCAAATATTAAATATTTTTCGTATTCTAATCAAGCAATAATTTTATATTTATATAATTGATTTTTGAATTTCAATTTCAAAGCAATTGATTGTCCGATTGGATTGTCCGAAAAGTTCGTGTCGATTTTTGGTAGGTGGCGTAAGGTCTGAATATATCAGAACGATTGAAAACAAATGATGCGTATGATATCGTAAAAGACGATACTTCAGACATACTTGGAAAAAAATTTGGTTGCGATACATTAATTTTTATCAGTTTTATGCCTTTGAATATGGAAGAAAACAAAATGAATTTTAGGCATTTAATGCTTTTCTTTTACCAGAAAGGCAAAAATGTCACACAAGCGGCAAACAAAATATGTGCTGGCGAAGGTGAAAGAACTGAGAAAGTGCGGAAGTGATTTGCTAGGTTTAAAGCTGATGATTTCAACCTTGAAGATCAAGAATGCCCGAGTAGGCTCTCCACCATAAATGAAGATCAAATTAAAACACTGATCGAGAATAACGCTACGTAACACGTAAATTAGCAGCATGTTGAATATGTCAAAATCCATGAGCATTTTGTGAAGCTTGGCTACATAAATCGTTTTGATGTATGGGTTCCCCACGATTTAACAGAGAAAAATCTGATGGATCGCATTTCCATTTGCGACTCGCTCTATAAACGCAACGAGGAGGCACCATTTTTGAAGCAAGTAGTGATGGGGGATGAAAAATGGATCATTTACAATAATGTTGAGCGAAAAAGATCTTAGAGAAAGCGAAATGAACCACCTTTAGCCACCAAAAGCCGGTCTTCATCCAAAGAAGGTCATGCTCTGTGTCTGGTGGAATTGGAAAGGGATCCTGTATTATGAGCTTTTACCAAACAACGATAAATTCAGAGAAGTATTGTTCCCAATTAAATGAATTGAAGACAGCAATTGAACAAAAACGTCCAGAAATAGCGAATCGGAAGAGCGTCGTGTTTCATCAGGACAATTTCAACGCGGCCTCATGTGTCTTTGATAACTCGACAAAAGTTATTGGAACTCGGTTGGGATGTTCTACTCCATTCATCATATTCACCAGATCTCGCGTCCTCTGATTTTCACCTATTTCATTACAAAATTTTCTCTTAATGGAAAAAGCTTCAACACTTTGATCGAGGTAAAAAATCACTTAGAAAAGTTTTTCGCTGAAAAACCTGAGCGATTCTGGAAGAACGGAATTTTCAAGTTGCCTGAAAGATGGAGAAAGGTTGCAGAACAGAATGGCACCTATATAATTTAATAAATTACTAAAATTTAAATCTTCTGCGTTTCAATTTTCCTTCAAAATCGGCATGACTTTTGCGGACAATCCAATATTATCGCGATTGTACATTTGCCACAAAATTCCCTTAAGAAATTCGTATTGATATAGCAATAGGCCAGATTAATAATTTTTTTTAAATGGACGACTAATACCGGTAAAATTTGGCGAAATATGACATTGGCACTAGTTGAATTGAGTCTAAAACAAATTATCACCTAAACGAGAAAACGTGTCATTTAATTTTATTTTCAATAAAGTTGAATAAATGTTACGAACGCTAATGTTTTTTTATT
Source organism: Atta colombica (assembly GCF_001594045.1). Classification (NCBI taxonomy): domain Eukaryota; kingdom Metazoa; phylum Arthropoda; class Insecta; order Hymenoptera; family Formicidae; genus Atta; species Atta colombica. Next base: position 387,642 of record NW_017259564.1, read on the forward strand.
TAACAGATTTATAAATCCATTAGCTGGAAGTCCGATATACATTTTTGGTTTATTAAGAACAAATGTCTTTTTGACGCTGTTTTTAAATAACTTTTCTTTTGTTTTATCACTAGTTTCTTCGGAGAGTAAAAATTCCTCGCACTTTGAGTATATTGTACAAGAATGTTTTTGTGACCATCAAACTTTATAAACTAACAATATTAATAATGATTTTCCAAGTTTCCATTGAACAAGTTCCGCGCATGATTGGATTGCAGTCAATTTACTTCGCACATCAATTTTATTAGTTTAAATTTATCCGTTTATGACATTAATTAATTTTATTTATTTGCATTTTCCTATTTTTGAATATTGCAGGTCTCAGTTGCTTGGTAATTGAAATCCTTCAACTTTCGGAAATCCAAGTTTTAATTCCAAAATATTACAAATGTGTAAAGATTTCTTGATCTTTTGAATTTTTGACTTCAACTATGTGTGGCTTCAATTTCACAGTTCTTTTTTAACTCATCTATAATTAATGCTTCCTAATTTTTGGAAAAGTTCTCTTTCTTAAATGAACATTAACATTTGGATCAAAATCCGAATGTAATTTTCTCCTGCAACTGTGTCACTTGAATAGCACGAATTTATGTGTATAAGGTAGTCAATTTTAATATTCCACCTTGTACATACACATAAATTCATCCCACTCAATGTCCCACCCCAAATATCTTTTTTTCTACGTCTTTTACGAAAAACTGTTTCAAACAGAAATTTCAGGGTTTTAAGGGGCACATCAGATAGTATTATTGCGATCTTGAGTGGCGTTACCAAGATCAAATCAAGATCACATCGATTTGAAAAAAAATGGAAACTCCCATTTTTCATTGCATATTTTTGTAATTTATCTTGAAAGCTTTTTAAGACATTATAACAAAAGTTATAAAGCTTGGAAGTTACGTCGATGTTAGCATTACCCAAAGCGTCTGATCGATGGTTAAAATCTTTTGAATGTCATTTAGAATCATGCTCTAGATAACATTTGATAAGATCAAGATCATTGAAAGTTGTTTCTCTCATTTTCATTTTTGCACTAAAAATTCATTTTTCTCGCTTTTTTTCGGCTTTTTTTGATAAGAAAATTTTTTGCGTTTTCATATTCGTGAAAAAAAAAAACAGAATTTTATAATATCTCTTTGAGTTTTTTTCTAACATCTTGTGTATAATATACATATTCTATATTGGAATAATAGCGGATAACAACAGTTTTGAGTTTAAATACATAAATAAGCAAATATGATGCAACGAATAAGATGAGAGGATTGGTTAACTACTGATGGCTAGTAATGACGACATACGACATTTTCGTGCGAAAAGTCTGGTACAAATATGACAATTTTTAATTCGTTATTAAAATTATAAATATGCATATCATAATTCTTTAAATATCTTTTAGAACAGGTCTGTTCAAAAGTCGATTTGTGAACCGAAATGCTTTCATCTGTCTTGGTAGAGCGAAACAGAGCGTAAATAACAAAGAATAGATGCCGGAATTCTGTCCAAGTGTTGTAGAATAAAAGAGCCAAGAAAACCTGTCTCTCAATTTGCAATCATAATAGCCGTTTTTTATTTTGCCTCATTCTTTGCTTGTGACACTCAATGTGATGCCATCCGATCTTTTTCAAACATTTTTGTTTCTTATTATATACAATATGAATGTTCTCTACAGAGAAGTTTGTAGCAATATTGCTGCAACATGTTGTAACATTGCATATTGCAACGATGCATTTGCGCCTTGAATTCAGGCGGAACACTGGCTTTATTCTTTGTTATTTACGCTTCATCTCGCTGTACTGAGACGGCGGAGAGGTGGAAACATTTCGGATCACGAACCGAATTTCACAAGCCTGTTTTAGAACATATATAAATTATCATTTAAAATATCTGCACATTTAAGTTGATTTTCAGCTTGGTTGTTACCCCTTACTATCTCGCGTGTAGTCTAAGGATATCTCTACATAATTCGCAAATCGCAAAACGTAGTTCACAAATGCTGATGCAGAACGACGATCACCACATGCAAGACACAAATGAAAACCAACTGCATGCAATGAAAAAACAAACACAAATCTTCATTCTGCGTCTGCGTTTGCGAACTATGTTTTGCTATTACGAATTATGTAAAAGCATCTTAAATCGGCGCATTTAAATTGTGCGCGAGTAAGTGATGTAAGAGAAGAAAAACAAATAAAAAATTGGCCAAAATGTGCAGATATTTTCCAGTTATGATTTAAAACAAGGAAGAAAATACTGCAGAATTATAAGTATTAACGCGGGGATAAAAAGAGCAGAACAAGTAGCGAGGTAACTTATAAACAATTTCGAACACAATTGATCATATATTATAGATTATGATTATACATATATTTATAAAAGTAAATGCCCACCTACTACAATGCCGCCGGATTTTGCTTCTCCCAGAAGCGTCTCTTTATACTTGCGCAAACTCTCGTCTTCCTTATCCGTTTCCAAGATCTGTTCGATGGATTTTTCCGGTGGAGGCTTATAACTGGATTCCACGTCCGGCTCCTCATCCAACGCATCTACATGATCACCCGTAGAGTCAGACATCGCTATGTTCAAACCAGGAAAGATATACATATATATATAAATATATATATATAAAAAGAGAAAGAAAAAAGAGAAACAAAAAAGAGGATTAAAGGATGCTATTATACGATATATAAGATCTCCTAAATTTTTTGACACTGCTTGTAGGCAAGTAGAGCAGACTAAATTGAGTAATAAGAGTCAAATAGTCCTCTATCAGTTTGCAATAATTAAGGATGTATCTGAGTCATTTGTATAAATGTTAATATTTATACTTTAAACAAACTATTAATATATATTGTTCGTGCCGATTTTGAAGGAAAATTGAAACGCAGAAGATTTAAATTTTAATATA
>NW_017259564.1:390685-414197 GCF_001594045.1 Atta colombica
GGCATGAACTTTCCGGACAACCCAATATATATATATATGTATATATGTATATGTGTGTGTGTGTGTGCGCGCGCGCGCACACACACACACACACACATATAGAGCATAAAAAGCATTCGTATAAGAAAATTTTTTATTAAAAAAGTCTTTTTGTAGAAAATAAACATTAATTAGCAATTTTATATAATAAATACATTCTGTTCTACATAAATAAATGAGCTTTGCAGATATTTTTGATTTTAGAAACTAAATTCCTCGAATACTTTTTGAGCATTCAAACAATATAATTTTTAATTTTCGCTTATTTTTCAGACGATATATATTCTGTATTAATACATATCTTTTTGGTATATATAATTTTAGAAACATACAGTCTATTTTATTCTTTATAAATTATTAATTATCTAGCAAAAAATGATCGTTAATTAAACATTGAATCGACATCAAATTAGTGTTGTCATTGTATCGATATCGATTCGATATCAATTCGATGACTCATTTCTCGCTATTTACTTTTTAAAAATAAAGTTTTTTTAAAAAAATATTTTCTCTGTACGAATACTTTTTGCATTCATTGTATATAGGATGTTCTGAAATTTTTTGCCAAGCGCTCTTGTATACATAGAGTGGATTAAATTGAGTCAAAAAATCTTTATTTTGCAATTTTCGCAATAGTTAACAAGATACTCGTATTAATTATTAAAAATATTGATTTTCAATAATTTTTTACTCAAATACTATCAACTTTACAGAAAAACAGCGAGAGACAAAAATTGTTTATTTTCTTCATAAAGTTTTGAGAATTTTTTCAGAATTTTTTAATACCACATTTTCTCATGTTAGTAAAAATAGTTGCCAATAAGAAAATACAGTTCTAAAAAGTTGATTTAAAAGTTCTGAAAAAATTCTTACAATTCTATAAGAAAAAAAAACAATTTTTGTCTCTTACAGTTTTTCTATAAAGTTAGTAGCATTTAAGAAAAAAATTATTAAAGGCCAATATTCGGTGATTTTAAAGTAATTAATATCTTGTTAATTATATTGAGAAAATTGCAAATAGAACGGACTAAACTGAATCGAAAAATCCTCTATCATTTTGCATTTTGCAATGGTTAATGAGATATTAATTTATGAAAATAATACCAATTGCCCGGCCTAGCACCAAATGCAAGCGGATAAAACCGACCAGTGAGGCGCGCGTTTGCTGTCGCTAGGCACGTTAAGGCCAATGTCGCGTAAACAACTAACGATGAAAAACGAGGATTCGGCTCCGAGAAGAACACTTTGAATCGCTTGATACCAACTAAAGTTGAAGTCTCGATCTTCGTTTATACGAGAAGCTTGCATTGACTCCGCGAGCATCGCACTGAAGGAATAAGATTGAATTAACCGTGAAGCCTTTATCCCCCGAAGAGATTATCAGGATCTTTTGATCCAAATTCATCGCATGGTACTGTGATACTTTATGTATTGGGTCGGAAGTCCAAATCTTAAGAAGAAAAAGAGGAAGAGAAAGAAGAGAAAGAAGAAGAGAAAGAAGAAGAAAAAGAAGAGAAAAAAGAGGAAAAGGAAGAAGAAGAGGAAAAAAAATGCAGACTCTGGGCAGTCTTATTTTGTATCATATTCAGCTATTTTCATAAATTAGTTTCTCATTAACCATTACGAAAATTGCAAAATGGTACAGGACTTTTCGACTCAATTTAGTCCTTTCTATCTATATAAAAATGCTTAATCAAAAAATTGCGGAACATCATGTGTGTGTGTGTGTGTGTGTGTGTGTGTGTATGTGTGCACACGCACGCACACACGTACACATATGATGCATTCCATCTAATCGGCCTTCGTCATCAACTCTGCCGATTTTTTTTTACTAATTTTTTAATATATTCTTCATATTAAAATATATATTCAGTTATTTTTTTAGATTTTTATCTTCATTAATTTCCTCGATATGAATTTTTTAACATTGATATGAATTTTTTACATTTTCAATTTATTTTATTTCGTAAACGTTTAATTGAACATAACTTCTGTTAAAATTATTGAAAAACAAAGAATAATCGCATTAATTGATCAGATTAATTGATTTTAATCGATTAATTCAAATATCTCTTGAACAGCGCATTTTAGAGAAAATGTTTTAGAAACAAAAGTTTGGAGAGGGACATCTTCGAGAGGGACATAAGATGGTGTCATTGATTTGACCTTGGGTGGCATTGTCAAGGTCAGGGCAAGTCCATGTTGAATTTTTTAAATGGAACTTCCCATTTTTCATTAAATATTCTTGTAGCTAACCTCGAGAGCTTTTCAAAACACTATAATAAAATATTTTTCTATAAAGTACATTTCGAGTTATAAGACTTGAAAGTTACAATACCGCCGGCATTAGTATTACGCTGATTACGCAAAGTGTCTGACGATTAAACCTCTTATTGTTCAGGATTATGTTCTGGATAATATTTGTTAAGATCAAGATCATTAGTGACATTGTTTCTTTTATTTTCATTTTTACATAAAAATCAATGTTCAATGCAAAAAATGAAAATAAAAAAATGAAAATAAAAAAATTTTTTTAATTAACAAAAAATTAAAATGATCAGAACTCTTCGAAAAGCATTAAAATACATTCAAAACTACACGAGAATTACCATAGACTATTTAAGTCTATTTAAGAAATTAAGAACTATTTAAAATTGGGCAGCGTCTCATAAAGAGACTCTATAAAGACCATTTTTGAGGGGAAAAAAATTATTTAAAAATCAAAATAACGATATTAATTGTCAGAACTCTTTATAGAATTATTGTATTTTTTCAAGATATAATTCTACAAGAAACTGTGGCTGCAAATGTCTCATTTTGCATTTTCGATTTCTTGACTTTAATGGTCGAAACTATTCGTTTTACCTATATATAGAACTATTGAAAATAAACTCAGAACTTTCAACATTTAATGTTTCCATCGAGTGAAACGCCAACTTCACATATATCTAAATGCACACCCCATCGTCATAGTCACTAGGCGCTCGGGGAGTTGTTTTCTTTTGCTGCCATGCATAACTCGTAACTGCCATTTGTAAATAAATCTCTGCAGCTAGCGCTCACTCCTAATAGACATGCATTTGATAGTACAGTTGAATGTAAAGCGAGAGCAAGTAATCGCTCTACCCCTGCTTATAAGCGGTGTGTTAAAAAATTTAGCACGCTGTAGAATCTGCTGATGAAAAACTTCGAAAATTTGGAAAATTGGCAATGGTGGCGCGTCGCAACAGTGTAAACGAAACTTCTAGAATGCGAAAATTAAAACAACGAAAGAAAAATGTAGGAAAAGCGAAACATAAAAAAAGTAAATATATCTTTTACATTTCGCTGTTTCAATTTTCGCCTCTTAGAAATTTCTATACTTATGTTACTCTCCCCTTACATTCGACTTATGTTCCAATTTTTATTTTCGCAGAAAGAGGGCAGATAAGCATAAACACAATTGTCGTAATAATTAACGAGATATTAATTTCTAAAGATCACAGATTTTATTTGATAATTTTTAGACATTAATATCTCGTTAAATATTGCGACAATTGTAAAATGATAGACTTTTCGATTCAATTTAATTCGCTCTACCCCTGCCTATAAGCGGTTAAAAAGTTTGAGAATCTGCTGACGAAAATTTGGAAAATTGGCAATGGTGGCAGTGGCACGTCGCAACAGTCACGAATAGCAGAGCTGAAAAGCGTAAGAGAAAATAAGAAATAAGAAATTGGCAAAACGAATTTTTATCAATATCAATATTTTGCATATTCCACTTCGCTCAAATGTGGGTGCTTTTGAAAACTCGAGTTAGGACTGAAAAATATAATAAATATAACTACCTAGTACTTTTGATTCATGATACTTTAACATTGTCTATATACTATGTTTTAGTTAAAAATGACCTTCAATGTTGAATAACTCAATGAAAAAAAATTGTAGAGCTTAATAAAAAAGCAATTTAAAGATCAAGATTCTTGCACTCTTTCGAATGCTATAAACTATATTTATATACAATTTTTAATTCGCGCCGTGGAACTATGCAAATTTCGTAAAAAAATTTGATACATCTTCATTTATGTTTGTGTAACTCTATAAAACATCAATAAGATTGTTTTCTAAAATACAGATTCTGAAATACAGATTTCAAGCTATAAAATGATTTTTTATATAAATCTCGATAATGAAGTTTTTCCATTTTAAAATTTGTCTATTTTTACAGAATGGAACAAGTGACTCTTTAATTTTGTTGAGTGGTACGTTATATGTATTAATAAAATACGGGTACTATAATTAGTGAATTTCTATTAAATTATCTTGATTGATCGGCGATACATGTATATAATATGTGAACTTAATTAATCATTTAGAATTAATTAATCATTTTAGAATTGAAAAGGGATAAAGAATAAGTTGAACCTCTTAATCGAGATTCAATTATTCCTTTCTATCTTTTTTCAATTCTAGAATGATTAATTAATTCTAAATCATCGAGTTAACCATGAAATTGGATCTAAAAGCGCTAATGTGGCAAAACGAAAATGCAAAGAAACATTCGTTTGTTCGTGCGTCTCGGTCAGTTTAATTCCTACGCAACTACTGAAAAATTAATCTTAAATTGATAGAACTGCGCGTGAATAAATTTCGCGGCTTAGAGTTCTTTTTGTCTGCACTTTCTGTAACTTCTAGTCTGCCTTTTTTTTACCGTGAAATTCGAGATCTGTTCCTTGCGTTATATTGGGTTAGGGAAAGTCTTTTTAAAAATTGATAAAGACCTTTTTAGTCCCACATATATTCTATTTTAAAAAATAAGCAATTACATCACTTGATAGAGCAACGTTTCAGCCTTAATTTTTAATTATGATACTATGATTCGTAACAGAGTTACTAGCAATAAAGTCAGAATGATCCTTTTTATTCAATCCGCGAGTAACTCAGGAACACAAAATCGTAGAATTTTTTAAAAACTTTGTAGAGAAAACTTCAAGCTTTCACGATGTATAGTCGAAAATTTGCTCAAATTTTTTGAGCACACTATAGATCTACAAAGTGAAAAGAAAATTTTTCATTTTTTTCTCAGCTCGTAGTAAAAATTTCTGTATGTAAAAATTACCAAACTTACATAAATTCAAAAAATATAGTAATCATTCGAAAATAGAGATTTCAAACTTTAAAATTCTTTTTCTAAATTTAAATTTCATTTTTAACGAAGATATTGATGGAGAAAGATCTTTTTAACAATATGTAAAGGGACTTTTTCCTTAATCTAATATATACTTAAGATGAAATATATATGATTTCATGTTTGGAAAAAAAAGAGAACAATAAATTCTTTTGCAAAGAATTGTATTTGCTTTGTTTGAAACATGCAGCTAAACAGGGCAAATAAATCCGCGGGGAAATTGAACAAGACGATCAGCTGAAGATCCTCTCAGCTACTCGGCCCTTTTCCTCTTCTCTCACTCACTCACTTATTCACTCACTCACTCACTCACTCACTCACTCACTCACTCACTCACTCACTCACTCACTCTCTCTCTCTCTCTCTCACTCACTCACTCACTCACTCACTCACTCACTCACTCACTCACTCACTCACTCACATTATTCTCTTTACGATTCTCGTCTCATCTGTTTTTGCAGAACTGGAAATATAATACCACGATCGATCTCTGCGCAGAAAAGAATGCTAATCGCAACTCTCGTCATTCGCTCGTGCAAGGTGCATTTTCGCGCAACTAAAATCCGAAATCAGCTCCAAACTGTACTCGATTCTATTTTTTTTTTCATTTTCAGAAGAGAACGAAAAGACGCAATACGGCGCGGTTTCAAAGACCAGAGCTTCGATGTAAAGAATTTCTCCGGGAGACGAAGTCTCTTCCGTGATAAATTTCGCCTTAATGCCTGGAGAGGAGAACGCGAGGTGACGATGATAACTCGCTTCGTCCGGCACACTCCGAGTACCCGGCACAGCGCTCATCGCTCAGCACTTACCGTCGACTCTCTCGGACTCTCTCGGCTCGGCTTGACAGGCGACTTGTGAAAATTATGATAATACGATACCGGCTCTCGCGTTTACGAGAATCCGTACCAGATTATCAGCGGCCGATTGTTAATTCCTGTTTGTCTACTCTTCCGTCTCACGCTTCGCCAATCGGAAGATACTGACAACATGGCGTCGCGGCGCGCAGTCGACGCAGTGCGCACGGAAACGGAAGGGCGGATACTTCTTGTGGCCGCATCCGCATCAGGCTGCATTACGTAAAGCTCTAAGCTACATTCCGTTTTACGCATGATGTGCATGATGTATGATTTTATTTTTCTTTAATATTCGATGAACAATGAAGATAAAATGATATATCTTGCACACCATGCGTGGGTTACATGACATTTTCCCGAAAAACTAGATTGGAAAATGTTGGTACTAACAAAAACCCCTAAGCAACACGATTTTAATTTGTACGGATTAGAGTGCCGCCATGTACATGGAATCGGAATGACGGAACGAATTTCTTACTAGAAAATTGAGTTCACTACAATTCCGTTCTGTAAGAAATTTCTCTACCCGTCCCATATGGCCGCAACGGAATGGAAACAGACGGAATGTCACCTCGCAAGCTAATTTGCTCAATTTAATCAATATTTCGTTATTTTAATGCGAGTAAAGTAGTAATATGCATAATTTATGCAATTATCTTATTTATAACATTATCCAGCAAATGAGAATGGATTGAAATGAATTGAAATAGATTCATCAAATATTGATTTACGAATGTTAAAATGAATACTTTTCAATGCATTTTTATTCATTTACAGGAATTTCATGGAGCATATCTCTATACTTTTCAATCTAAAAATAATATTAGCTTTTTCTATGTACAACACACATATTGTGAATAGGTCAATTCAAAATTTTAAATAGAAAATGCAGTTTTTCAATCCAATTGCATCCAATTGAATCTAATTGAATTCAATTGAATCCAATTAAATCCAAAAAAAATATTTGCTATTTAAAATACGTATTCCGATAGAAAAAATTTTCAATCCATTTTAATCCATTCTCGTTTGCTGGGTACTTCAAATACTGAAAAATACTGAATTATAAGAATGAGATATATTTTGTTACCAAAATTTCATTGCGTTCCGGCTGCGGGACGGATAGAGAAAATTTTTACGGAACGTAATGGCATGTTCAGCTGAATTGATTGAATCTAAAAATTGAAACGAATATTCAGAAAACTTTTTCTACAACGATGAAGAAGAAGTGTTATTACTAATGTTATTGCGAAAGGCAAGAAATGTGCCAAGTTGACGTGCTATTCCGATATTTAAGAGTGTACGAAAATTTTATTTCGCTTATAACATTTTATTGCAATGGCAGAAATATACAAAAAAACGAAAATTCTATACAGTCAACGTTTACACAAAGAATGAGGCGTCTCCAAGACACAAAACAATTTCAATTCTTTGAAATGCAAACGACCGATTGTGACAAATTCTTCAATTACTTCAGAATGACATCGGTATTATTTGAAGAACTGCTGGCATTAGTTGGCATTAGTTGGACTGTATAAAACAAGAATATGTCGTATTGAAAAATAAGAATTATTATTAATTTTCTTCTTTGAAGTTGTCAAATTCTCAATCATCAACAATAGCCGAATCGACATAGACTGCAATTGACATGACATTTCGTTGATTCTATATCGTTTCTATACTATTTCGGCCATGATTCCGACACAGTAGAGAAATTTCTTATGGAACAGAATGCTAGATGCTAGTGTACTCATTTCTAATAAGAAATCCATTCCGACGTTCCGATTTCGTGTACATAAGACAGCATCCTTATAATTAATACTGGAGATCGATTCTGTTTCTTAAAACAAGACAAAAATTATAAAAGTGAATAAATTTACTAGAATACTGATAATTTCATTGATCAATATCTAATAAATTTGCTTACTTTTGTCATTTTCACCTCGTTTCAAGATACAGAATTGATCCCCTAGTCTAGCAGTTGAGTATTCTCCTATCGTTCGACTGTGAACAGGGAAATACTCGACTGTAGTTAGTTAGTTCTTACATTTTGATTCGGTTTAAACCCTCAGTGGAAACTAAGCTGCAGCTGGTTCCTGCACACTGAACGCGGTAACGCTTACCGCGCGGCAAAATGTGATGCGGTAGCCAATAAACTTACAGCTTCTAATGTGTTCATTGGTTGTCGCGTCTCACGCAAAAGTTTATGCGTCCAGTATGCAAGAGCCATAACAGAAGTAGCGCTAATAGCGTCTCCTCGAACGCATCAGTCATAGATGCGTTCAGTGTAAATCTGAGATCCCAGCAAAAGGGGAATGGATTAAAATGAATTAAAATTTTCTTCTATCCGAATGTATTTTAAATAGCGAATATTTTTTTGAATTCAATTGGATTCAATTAGATTCAATTGGATGCAATTGGATTAAAAAACTGCTTAATCAAAATTTTGAACAGTATTCATAATGTGTGTTGTGCACAGAAAAAGCTAATATTATTTTTATATTGAAAGACATAGAGATATGCAATTCCTATAAATGAATAAAAATGTATTTAGGATTGAAAAGCATTCATTTTAACATTCATTATACATCAATAACATTCATCAATATTTCTGAAAATCTGAATCCATTTCAATTCGTTTCAATCCATTCTCGTTTGCTGGAATGCGAGCTAGCAAATAGCAAGCTTGATCACGTGATCTTCGAGTGCCAAGAATTAATTTCAAACACTACAGAGCTGTAAACTGTCCTTTAAGGTTAAATTAATAAAATGAAATTGTTTATTTTTATGAATAAATAAAAAATTCCTTATTAATTGAAAATTTCTTTCGCTTTACTAGAAACTGATAATAGTCTTATATACTAAAAATAGAGATATTAAACATGAATGTGCATATGAGCAGACTCATATGCAAGATGTTCTTAAAAGAAAATATTACATTACAAAATAATTTCAGCAATTTAATTAAGTTATATCACTTGATTTATGTTCATTAGAGTCTTTAATATATTATAAAGAGGAAAAGAAGTAAAATTTTCCTCACTAAATATTATACTTAATGTACTCCATTAATTTCTATTGATAGCATTATTATAAATATACACAGGTTATGGATTTAATTTAAGCGCGAAAATTTGTATTAACTCTATAAGCTCGGTCTTTAAATCCGGAATGGATCGAGCAGCTTGATTGATTCTAGAAATGTTAATATCGAACACAGATGAGATGACATGTAGCAGAAAGATGCGAATTGCCGAATGATTTTCGAGGTAAAAGAGCAAACGGACGCCTCCGATTTGCAATGTCGAATGCACTTCATATAGCAATATTACTAAGCGCTTATTGAACTACAGACAATTAGATCGAAAATGGTGGTCGAATAGCCAATAAGAAAATTGTCAGCATTTCGGTTCAGAAAATCGATTATGGATTTTAAAATAAAGTGAAAAATATAAAAGTAAGCAAATTCACTAGAATATTTATAATTTAATTGATCAATACTTAGTAACTTTTGCTCACTTTTATAATTTTTATTTCATTTCAAAATCCACAATCGATCCTCAAATAAAAATATTACGCTAGTACGAAAATGCTAAGAATACTATAGTACAATATTACAGTATATTATAGTATAGTATATTTCTCTAATTTTTCATATACCTGGTTTCTATTCTTCATGATCCCGACAATTTGGTTACTCCAACATTTCCTTAAGGAACGTTTATATTGGCTGTAACCATATACCGTAATCTGTAAAAATTGATTAATCACAGTCAAGTATTCCCCTCTTATTTGATGGTAAGAAGAGAGTATTCGAACTTGATTGGTCAATTTTTGACAGATTGCGGCATCCTTAGACTACGTTCTACTTAATGCTACAAATGCTTCAAAGCATCTTTTGATTGGTGAATTAGTAAAATTCTTTCTTCCAATTAATCAATCAAACACTTCAAAGTATTTGTAGCGCGAAATGGACCGCACTCTTAAGATGAAATCACACAATGCGGAATAGAACTGCGGAATAGAGAATGCGTCATTGAAGCAATCAATCAGCGTTATTCTATGTTATTCCGAATAGCGCTTGGTTGTTTCAATGGCGCATTCTTTATTTTGAAGCTTTTTTCCATACCGTGATTTCATCCTTAGGCCCGGTCTCACCAACTCCGATTATAGCTGTGTTTCAAAATTCATTACCAGCGCTGAAAATGTATAGTATATGTAACCAGAGTAAAACCTCAGAAAGACCTAAAATCTGTAACAAAATACTGCCGCGCACTAGTAGAGTGCCTCTAACAAAGTGGATGTAAATTACATAACAACTTCTCTTAAGATACATCGTCCACTTTTCAAGGCTGGAGATGATAAATCGATATTTGATTCATATAATTGTGTTACATGTAAATACGATTATACGAATCAAATATCGATTCATCTTCTCCAGCCTTAAAAAGTAGATGATGTACCCTAATGCATGGTCTACTAATGGGCAGTAGCAGTAGTGGATTAAGGAGTAGGCGTAAAAATCGAATAATCATAGTTGAATGTGAGAAAAATAATCAATTATGATTGATCGATTTCTACGCCTACTTCTTAATCAACTATTATTACTGTCCATTGTAGATCATGTATAAGTGGACGTTGCTATGTAGTTTATATCCACTTTCAAAGGGCAGTAGTGCGCCACAGCATTTTGCGATTAATTATTGACAGGGCCGTGTCTTCTCTCAGGTTTCTCTCTGTTTCAGCGTCAAAATAAGTCATGTGCATCAAAATTGACGCTTTTAAGATACAGGTTGTAGTCAAAGTCTCGCTACAAACGCTTTGAAGCATTTAATGGATCATAGAAGAAAGAAATTTTGCAAATTGATCAATTAAAAAACGCTTCAAAACGTATTGTTTGTAGCGTACGTTTGTAGCATCGCGTTGATCGTATCCTTAATTTTAGTGTGAATGCTTTTTCGTACTGACGCTCGATGTTCGATTTAAGTCAAAACAGGTCAAAACATGAATATCAATTTTAATCACGTAACTTATTTTAACGTTGGAAATGAGCATCGAACATCAGCATGAAAAGTTGAAAATTGAAGGTCCAGAGCCTCTATTCTTGAAAAAAGAAACGTATATGAAAGTCTAAGGAAATATTACAGTATACGTTACATATATTATAGTATTTTCCTAAAATTTCATATACGTTTCTTTTCAAGAGCCAAAGGCTCAGAAGAAAATTTGTATAACCAAAATTGCATGATATCTATTAGGTGTACAACTTTGCTTTCGCCGTTTTTTTCCGAATTCGAGGCTTTATTGTAAAAAATTGGTTATACATTTATGATTCAAAGTATTGTCCATCGCTGGCCATTACTTTCTCCCATCTTTCGGGTAGCGTACGAATCCCGCGTCGAAAAAACTGGTCATCTTTTGAAGCTATCCACGAATCGATCCAATTTTTTACTTCTTCATAAGACCGGAAGTGCTAGTCAGCCAGGCCGTGTGCCATTGATCGAAACAAGTGATAGTCAGAGGGAGCAACGTCTGGAGAATACGGCGGGTGGGGTAGGACTTCCCATTTCAACGTTTCCAAATATGTCTTGACCATTTTCGCAACATGGGGTCGAGCATTGTCATGCTGCAAAATCATTTTATCGTGTCTCTCGTTGTATTACGGCCGTTTGTCTTTCAATGCTCGGCTCAAACGCATCAATTGCGTTCGATACCGATCGCTTGTGATTGTTTCAGTCGATTTTAACAGTTCATAATACACTATGCCGAGTTTATTGCTGGTCCCACCAAATACAGAGCACGACCTTGGAGCCGTGAATATTCGGTTTGGCCGTCGACGTGGAAGCATGGCCGGGAACTTCCCATGATTTTCTGCGCTTGGGATTATCGTAATGAACCCATTTTTCGTCCCCAGTCACAATACGATGCAGAAATCCTTTCCGTCTTTGCAGCTGTTCACAAGCAAACAAACGCCGTTCAACATCTCTCGGCTTCAATTCGTACGGCACTCAATTTCCTTGCTTCATTCCCATGAGGCTTTGAGGCGTTTTGAAATGGCTTGTTGAGTCACTCCCAATGATCGTGCCAATTCTTCTTGATTTTGACACGAGTCTTGCTCAAGTAATGTCTTCAATTCTGCATCTTCAAAAACCTTCTCTCTTCCACCGTTATGCCGATCTTCGACGTCAAAAATCACCATTCTTGAAGCATTGAAACCACGACACGTTCTTTCACTAATAGGCCTCACCATAAGTATTTGAGAGCATTCGATGAGCCTCAGCCGCAGATTTCTTCATATTGAAGCAAAAAATTAAAACCTCCCGCAAATGACGAGAATTTGGCTCGTAAACTGACATTTTCAATCGAGAATAACTTTATGATGCAGACACAAATCGACTAATGTTTCTATGGGGTTATGTTGACAGATGCCCAAGTTTATTGTATGACGTCTATGATCTATTTATTTCGACCACCACTTACCGCTAAAGCCATCTATAGGAAAACGGTGGAAGCAAAGTTGTACACCTAATATTATAGGGCGATTATAATTTTCGTCTAGGTAGAGGCACATCAGAGATTTCAAGATCAATTTCATTTTTTTTTTAAATGGAATTATGTGTTTTTTTTACATATGATTTCTTTAATTATTCTGCGTACAAAAATATTTAAAATATCGAAAAATTAATAATTTACGAGATATTTTGTTCTTGATATTTAATTCTGATGTATATTCTCAGTCAGAAATGATAATGACATCGACATCGAATCAACATCGAATCGACATCGATTCGACATCGAAAACATCAAATCGACGTCGAATCGATGTCGATTCGATGTCGATTCCATTATCATTTCTGATTGGGTTGACATAAAACGTTAAAAAATCAATAATTTTTTTATAATCGCACCTTAATATTTTTATGAAGAGAATAATGAGATGATTAAATTGGTGTAAAAAAAACACATAGTTGCTTTAAAAAGATAAAGGATGCAAAATGGATTGCAAATGATTTTTTAAATAATTATGTGTACTTTCTTTATTCCAATTGATTCATCTCATTATTTTTTTCATAAAAAGAATTAAGGTACAATTATCAAAAAATTAATAATTTACGAATTATTTAACATTTTATGTCAATATATGTCAGAATAAAGTATAAAATATTTCGTAAACTATTGATTTTTTGATACTTTTATCTTAATACTTTTAAATATAATTTTCAATATAAATTTCATTTATATAAAGTTGACCTTGAAATCTCTGAAGCGCCTACATTTGGACAAAAATTATCGCCATATGATAGATTCCTTCATATCACTATTGTTAGTAGTGCAATTGATTACACAATTTTTCCTTTAGACCTTATAAATTCTAAAAATATTTCTATTTTCTAAAATATTAGGTACTAATAATTATTGGAACACCTTGTATACACAATATAATTTTATGACCCTCAATCTAATTATACAACAGTTTAATAATTTTTTTAATGAGCAACAATTAAATTAATTTAAAAAAAAAGAATTGGCATCATATTGAGTAATAGTATCCACAGATGAATCAATATTTTTTTAGAAATTTTGCAATATATTTCAAAGAACCTTCGTTTAATATATTTTGACATGACTTTCGTTTGACATAATACAATTGCATAAATCCTCAATATATCTCTAAACAATCAATAATATTTTATGATACCAAATATTGTAGATATTCTTAAATTAAAGAGTACGAACTTATATGAATAAAAGCTTAATTTCACTTGTGTATATAATTTGTATAAATTGAGATAATCCTACTTAGGGGAAAAAAAAATTTAATTTATAACTTGCTGTACCAGACTGAATACTTTATGGCATTATGTTTATAAGTTCAATGTTTTTAATTGACATGTATGATAGAAAAACTTATACCTAGAAAGATTATATAACTTATATTTGTTAAAACACATACCTATCGGATTACAAAAATGTCTATTTGAAAAAAAGATTTAATCTTGTTTAAATATACTTTGGCAATATTCCAAAAGTGTGTCTACTCCTGCTTTGTTCCTGAAATTTGATCGACAGCTACACAATTTTTGATGCAGTAACTCAGGATAGATGTGTGCAACGCGCTTTAATGCGTCTGGAAAAACAGTATTAAAACTGTAAAAAATGTATTGTAATTAAAATATATTAAGAGTTGCATTATATTAAATTAAAAATTATGACTTGTATCTTGAAAAACGCGACAGAATAGAGATGTACAAACTATTTGAAAATCTGACAATAAGATATTCGAATATAAATTACATATATTGATAATCTTATACATGCACGCATGCAGAAAGAGAGAGAAGGAGAGAAAGATATAACATACATGCCACCCAATTAGGCAATCTATACGATACGATAATGCTAATATCGGTAATATCGTAACTTTCAAGTCTCATAATTTGATCTCTGTCGAAAACAACTGTAAGAATACGCAATAAAAAAGATTAGGGTTTACATTTAAAAGTTTTAAGATGATTTTTTATGTAACAATGGTTAGTCCAAGGCTACTCTATTATTACTATGTAATGCGCCATTTAAAACCCTATAACTTTTGTATGAAATATTTCTTTCAGAAACGTTTTTAGGATATTTAAGAGGTTTTCATTAAGAGGTCCGTTTTTTGTATACTCTGTATATATAGTGCTCACCAAAAATTTCAGGCCAACTGAATATCTCAGAAAGTATTTTTGAAAAAAATGTTTTATAGATAAAAGTTATAGATTTTAAAAAGATCTATTTAATTATCTTATCTGTTTGATCTTGGATGGCATCGCTAAAATCAGATCAAGGTCACATTGATTTTTTTTAATTGGACCTTTCTGATTCCAGGATCAAATAGCCAATGTCAAAAGCTTTTCTAAACGCTACAATAAAGTTCATTTTTATTAAGTACTTTTCAAATTATAAGGCTTGAAAGTTACAGTACCGCCATTATTAGTATTATCCAAGGTATCTGACCAACTAAAACTTTCCCTCTTGAATATTACTGCTCTGAATCGATCAAGATTTCTTTTATTTTCATTTTTAAAAATTAATGTAAAAATTAATTTTCACTGCAAACATTTAAAATAAGAAAAACAATCTCCAATCTTTTATAATTCATATTTTTGTTACATTCTTTTTATTAATCTTTTTATTATCTATGTCTTAAAATTTCATCTGATAATAATTATGTTGTTAATTAAAAGTTATACTGCAACAATTTGATTTAGATAAAATAATGTCGATTAAGCTTGATTTAGATTCAAAAAAAAGAAACGAGATTTAAATCGATTTAACGTAAAAAAATTTAATTCGCACATTTCTAACAGAAAGAACTATTACTACAAAACTATTGATGGTTACCTAACATTATCTCTTGGAAACGAGATTCTGGATCGTCCAAGTGAATAATCATTGTCGTGTATAGAGCATCAATGTGACTCTTACTGAAGACCGTGTCGTAATCGTTAGAAACAGCACTCCACACGTCCACAAGCATTTCCACTGCAGCGTAGCGAACATCGTCGCAACCATCATCGAGTCTCTTCAGTATCACTGGATACGTGCGATGTACATGTTCGTCGTCTAAACAGGACAATCTCTGTCCAATTTTTACTAATAGACGAATGGCGCGCATAGAATACAGTCGAGTCTTCTTTGCTTTATCATCCACCAGACTAATTAAAACAGGCACGATCTTGTCGAAGATGGACGGAAATTGCTCCTCCATAGGTTTTCTAGAATCCTTGTTTTTCTCATTTGTAGACAACTGTATTTTGTTAATCTCATCTTTTTTGTCGGGATTAACTATTGTGTTTTGTAGAATAGCGCAGAGGCAGCAAACGGCAGCCGTGCGAATAGCTTCAGCTGCTCTACCGGCGGTCCAAATAAGTCCAGGCATGATCAATTCCTCGATAATCGTGCTCACAAATCTATGCGGATCCTCGATACAATAATATAAATTCTGATTGTTCAGGAAATACTCCGAAAGTAGAATAAAATGTCGCAGCTTCAACTCGGGATCGGCGTCCTTGCTCATAGTTTTTTTAAAAATGGGTAATACAAGGTCTATATTATGCGATATGGCGATTCCGTTGCGACTCAAACAAGCGCAGAAAATTTGCGATTCTGCGCTGTAAACCGTCCACGAGGCACAATCATTGTGAATTGATGTTATCAACGGTTTCATGTGATTGCAGAAGAGATCATCGATGTTCTTTAGTGAATTTATGTTGACGAGTATCTCCAAGAGCCTATCGGCTTCTTCCCAAATGGAGGGTTCCGCGCTCATCGCATACATGGTGAATATTATAGTGAATAAAGCTTGTGTTACCGCTTTACAATCCTGCATATTATAACACATTATTAGATCTAAGAATTAATCCAGAAAGAAATTTTAAAGTGAACAAATGACTGTAATAAATGTGTAATAACGAAGAAAGAATTGTATTCGGACCTCCTTACAAACTACAAGAAGAGAATTACAGCAGGAAAGTATCTGACATTGATAGTTGCTCTTTTTACTCTGACAGATATCCGGTTGCTGCAGAAAGCTCGTTATCTTGTCCAATTGTTGCGATAGAGTTTTTCGTTCGCTACCGCTAATGATCGCTGCAAAAACACGTAAGTGTCCGATTGTCGGGGATTCATCTAGAGTGGGAAGCACCAACTGACAGTAAATTTTGGGTTGCACGAAATAGCCTAGATATCGTGCCGCAGTTTCCACGCAATCGACGACTCTCTTATCCTCATCATTGCAAGCACTATAACAAGTCGTAATTAGATTTCTTCATAAATTTTGACTTATATACATAATTTTACAGAGTAAGATGGTGACTGTTTAAAAAGTTAGCAGTTAAGTGTGTGCGCATAATTAACTCAATTATTATTATGCACCAATTATTATGTGCGTATAATATAAGTTAAAAAAACTGATAATTTGATGCTATTTTCAAATAAGTTAATTTTTTAATTTATTAACTTTAGTCTAAGATAGAATTTTTTTTGTCTTTCTAAAAGTGTGAATAATCTTTCTAAAATTTTGATAATTTTTTGATAATTGATTTCACGATTGTCTTTACATTGTTATGACTATTTAAATAGAAAATAAGATTTTACTAGCTATTTTAATGATTTAAAAGGAAAATATTTAAGTGACAAAAATTTTGGAATAACTTCTATTAATATGAATTAAAATTCCTTTTTTTTTCATTGTAACTATTACTTCTTGCATAAAACAGCTAATAGGTATATAATTTTTATAGATTCATTGTCGCTGAAAACACACGAATCCGTAAAATTGCTTTATCATGTCACGTTTTTAGAATGTTTTAGTTTAAAAGTATCTTTTTTGGCACTTTTAGATTATATCAATTCTCAAAAATATAATGTAATAAGCAATTTCATTTATGGATTTATTTTTAATGACAAAAAATCTACTTTGTAAAAATTACTTTGTTCCGTTCGTAGTTTCAAATCCGTGTCGGAGTTATTTGTAACATATAGGCCGATATTTCATGTGTTGTACGACAAGACTTTTCAAGTTTTTTTATTGACTGCAGAGCAGAGAAGTCTTGGATCACAGACTTGAGAACCTTTGTCGTACAACACATGAAATTTATACATAATTTTTAAAATTTACATTGAATTATTTAGCATTAAAAAACCAACTTCTTTATATAGGTCTTTAATTCTTGTTTCTTATTGATTCTTATTGAATTCTCACATGTACAATCTAATTAAAATTCTTATTTAAAAAAATTTTTCTTTTTTTAAAGTTTTTAAAATTTTATTATTTCTGTATCTAAATTTTATCTAATTTCTAAAGTAAATAATTAAAAGTAAGTCCTACCGATACATAGGCGGCAAAAGCTTTTCAATATGTTGTGTAACGTCTTCTTCAACATTTAATATCAGTATACTGAGTAATTGCGCAGAACGCATACGTATATCTGGTAACCAATCTCCAAGTTCAGCACTGATACCATTAATAAGTTTGCAAAAATTCTGTTGCGCAATCACACGACATCCTAAATTCGGCCTAGAAACTAAAAACAATCTTATATAATTTAATTCTCAATTTAATAATTAATCTGTAATGATTGACTGTGATTTTCAAAACTAATTTACTCTCTGTAGGATAATGCTCTAGCTCTTCCGTAAGAAAGTCCATTTTATCCTTCAACTTTTCGTCGTTTTCATTTTCCTGTATGTACAATTTTCCTGCAGTATCCCACATCTCAGCTGCTTTTGCACGAATCTCTGCAAGTTCATCGTGGAATCCTGTCATAATCAGGGGAAGAAGTCTGTGCCACCAACCATATCTGTCAGGTAGCTCTATCAACCAGTGGCCAGAGACTTCAATTACAGCTTTAAGATTCGATGCAATTATATGAACAGAGTTTTAATACAATTATATAAAATCATGTTAAACATTTACTATATGAAATATACCTTTTCTGACAATCCCACTTTGATCAAACAGTCTCTGTGCCAAAGGAGTTGCCACTTCTTCCATTGACTTGCTATTGCCATACTGAATCACATCACCTATCGCTTCAACAGCGGCGAGTCGAACTCTGTAGTGTTGATGCATAAAATTGATCAGGATAGGTTTTATTAAATATTCTGATTGTGAATAGAAATGCCTCGATAGAATCTTTGCGTAATCTGATATACATCTGCAGCTCTCCTTTTTAACATTCGGATAATTATCTGTAACGGTGCGTGCCAATATTCCCGTCACATCTTGAATATGCGGTGCCAATAAATCTTTATACTTCCAAATGATCGTTCGTAAAAGAGAAACGCATTTCAGTCGTACTTCTTCTGACGGCTCGATCAATTCTTGCATGCCCAAACGTTTGGTCATTATAGGTATAATGTACATTATGTGCTTGTCATCTGGAGGCAGAGCTTCCAAAAATATTTTCAGTATTCCTATAGTCAGATCTCGACACACCTCCATATTATCGTTCATGATTCTAACTAAAAATCTGTGTATACTCTCCCATATTTTAACAAAGTCGTCCAATCTGCCTGATATTTGCTTCTGAGAAATATTTTTCAATATTTCCTCTAGCGCTTGTTTACGACGATTTTTTTCATCTGCTTGCAATGAAACGGTAATCTTACTTAATTCAAGATTCAATGCCATATTTATATATCTAAAATGGATTTCTTTCTCTTAGAATCAAGATGATAATGATATAACAACAAATTCTCTATATAGAAGAAAACATATCGATTCACTATGTGTATCTCCATGACAACAAACTCATTCGGATTGATAGAACGGTTCCTCTTCTTATATAATCTGTGGCCTTTTTGAACACAATCGATACTATAAATTCACGTATTCTGTAACATTTCTTTTTATTTGATAAAATATTTGTAGAAAATCTTTATCTTGAAATATATTTATTATGTTTGGTCTAAAATACATTTTTAATCATACAATAAAATTAGAACTAGATCACTGATAAGCACAGAATACACGTCTATTTAATGACTTTACAGAATTCCTAAAATTCTAAAATTGTACAATTTCTATTATGCAACTATAGATGCGTTCCACTTAACGTCAGCAATGCTCGCGAACATCATTTCATTTTCGTTATAATCGAATGTCAAACAAAGATGAAATATGCGCCAGCGTTGCAGACGTTAAGTGGAACGCATTCTAAATCTCGTATTCGAATTCGCGCGCGCACCCTTATAATTGATTATTTTATATTAATCTAATATGTATTATAGAGAAAAGATGATGACTACAAAGGAAATGTATATTAAAACATTTAGCTAATTAGTTTCTTTCTGATGAACGCAAGGGATTTACGTTCAATGTTGTTTCATAAATTGGAGAAATATAAAAATAGTGTAGAAAATTAAGAGACGGATATGTATTTTGGACATGGTCCCCGGCATTGAATCTTATGTGACTTTCAATCGTCATTTATTCAATTAAATTGTGTAACTTTTCATGTAAAATCATCTAGTTTCTAATCTTCCAAGGTTACATTCTTAAACAGATACGACATCGACTCCTTATTGTGTATACGTCGAATTGCCTCTGCTAAAAGAATACTGATGTCAACAGTCTTGATTTTCGGACACTGCATCTTCTGCACGTCATGAGGAACCGTATTGGTTACAACGACCTGAAAAAAATTTCATAGAAACATTTTCATTGTATTAATGTAAACTAATGTTTTAATGTTATTACCTCATCAATCGGAGATTCCTCGATGAGTCTAGGAGCGTCCGAGCTGAGCAAACCATGTGTAGCTAAGACATATATTTTGTAAGCTCCTCTTTCTTTAAGTACCTCAGCGGCTGCTACATACGATTGTACATCATCTATCATGTCATCCTGCGAATTTATTTCTCTCATCAAATCGTCGACCTGATACAATATAAATGCAAAATGCAATTTTACTCACCACCATAATAGCGATACGTCCTCCGACATCTCCAACAACGCTTATAGGTGGTTTTTCCTTCGCTGGATGCAAAGGTACACCAACGCCAACCTCCATCGTACGTGCGGCCAATGCTAGCGCAGGTGGCGAATAGCGACCATCGTTCATGTCTGATTCAGCTTCTCTCTGTTCTCCATGAATCACTGCAATTCCCAGGCGCAGTCTTTCAGCATAACTAGTCGCTTTCTTCGCACTACCTGGATTTCTTGCAACGATCACAGAATTATGATAGTCAGGAATCTGACAAAGAGAAGGTATAATTTATATAAAAAAAAGTATGATGTAAAATAACACAAACACATATGGAGTAACTTTTGAATATCTTAAAGTAAAGATATAATTCTATGATATTATTAACAAAGAAAAATATATCATATCTGTATTTTTAATTTAAGATATTGATCACGCTTAAAATAAGATGCTATTATAATCCAAGATGTTTTAAAACATAATTATTACTAATAATTTAATAGTTATATTAAAATCTTACTACATACGGATTCTTGAATATACTGCAAAAGGAATGGGCTAGCTCTCAAATTATCCACTGGAACATCAAAGAATCCTTGGATTTCTTTCTGGTGGAGATCCATGGTGATAATGTGAGTTAGGCCACTCGTGCATAACATCTTTGCCAAAAGCTTAGACACTATGCATCCGCGTTTACGCATTTTGCATTGCTTAGAATAAGGTAAATATGGAATCACTCCAATAATATTTTTGGCTGATGATGTTTTACATGCATAGGCCATGATGAGAAGCTCCATTATGTTATTGTTTACATCCTTTGTACCAGTTTGGATTAAATACAAGTCTTTACCACGTACAGAATCTCCTATCTCCACCATTGTCTCACGATTGGACTTGTGATACACAGCGCAACCACCAGGTTTCACACCCAAGCGACTTTAAATATAAAAAAAACATTGTAACAAATATCTTTGCATTTCTGTAGCAAATAAATTTAAATGTATTAACTTTAGTCATAATTAGTGATAATTAGCAAATAAATAAGTAGCAAATTATATTAAAATCTATATCAATACTTATTTGCAAAGTAAATTAAATTGGATAAATTATTAAAATTGAATGAACAAAAAACTGATTTAGTTAAAGTTACGTTAAGATTGAACTAATTAAAATTAAATAAGATTGATTAATTAAAGTTAAATAAAAAGTTAATTTTGAAAAATTTTGTTTTTATTAAATCAGAAATTAAAGTTTTAATGAAATTAATAATCTAATTTTTCAAAACTAGATTATTTTAAATAACAAAACAATTATAATATAGAATAGATATAAATTCAATATTTTATTTGTAAATTTTATAAGATAACAAAGATCTTTCTTGTACAATAAAAACTGATTTTTATTATTATTAAGACTCAAGAAACGATCGTATATATGAATCAAATACGATAGAGAATACCAATACGGTCAAAGATAGAAGTTTCGAAATACTATATATATTCTTTAAATCAATTTATTTCAGATATGATTGCACATTGATAATTTTTCGGACTTTCAACAAACAGTCTGAAACGCTAATAATTCTTCCTAAATTAAATTAGACAAACTATAAAGAATTTATTGCATGAAATATTATCTCAACCAGAGTTCGAACTTTTCGACTTTCCGGAGTGAATGTAATATGAGGTAATATTTTAGTGTAATATAAGGTAATATTTTTGACAATAAGTTCTTTACAGTTTTTGTAATTTAATTTAGGGGGGATTATTAACATTTCAGATTGATTGTGTTGAAAAACCGAAAAATTATGGGCGCGCGAATAATATATATATTATTCGAAACATCTAACTTTGACCATTGGCGTTCCCTATCATATTTGATGATTTTTATTATTTTTATATAAGCATTTTTATATTTTAATATTTACATTATAAAAGAAAAAATAAACTTTTTTAAGATACAGATAATCTTTTACTCCTCTTTGTGTTAGCAATATCTGCGCATTCTTTAAAATTTATATGCAAATAAAGAGCTTTTATTCTTTATCGCCCATAAAACAAATAGCGTGACGCAATGGCACTGATAACACTCCCTAAATACAGATCCAACGCATATTCATTTTTGACACTATGATCATTGGCATCCCATTATTTAATTATTGAGCTCATTCGAAACTAATTCTTTGATAATTAAGATTTTATAAAAAATAATATTGACATTTAGAGAGATAAAAAAAAAACTTTAACTTAAAAAGAAAAAGTTAATAAATTAAAATTTAAAAGTAATTAAGTTAAAAATTAATTTATTTAAAATTAATTAAATTAAGTTAAAAGTTAATTAAATTAAGTTAAAAGTTATTAGCTTTTTTAACTTTTAATCTATTATACTAACTAGTTATTATCTAATTTTGCTTATTTTTAATTTTGTATTTTGATGGAATTATATAACATTTTTTCTAAATTATCAAATAAATCAATTTAGAATTATACATATGCACGCATGCACGCATGCACATATTTATATCATGTAGCAATTATAATATAGAAATAATGTAATTGTTAACATAACATTATTTTATGTCTGTTTTAAATCAATAATTTTCCAAACTAAAAATAATCACGTCTATTACTTTCAGTTGCATTAGAAAATTATATTAATTTATATATTAATTTCTTCTTTTTCATATCTTGGGTGCAAAAATTAATTTACAAGGAAAGCTTTTCAATTTAGAAATTTAAAAAATTATAAAATTTTGCAATATACAGAGAATATCTTGACTCATATTATGTTACTTTCATTATCTGAATATATTCTAAAATAAGATAATAATTCTTTTGCAGAAGGGGGACATTACAAAAAATTCAATATTAATTGTCGTAATTAAATTTTAATAGATGAACATTTTTTAATAACATTTTTTAATTACGCATAATTACGATTATTAACGCATTAATCGAGTTTAATAATTGACGAAACAATAT
>NW_017259564.1:414297-421639 GCF_001594045.1 Atta colombica
AATTGTAAAATTCTTCACATATTGAAAATTATATTTTACTCTTGTTATTTTCACATATTATTAAACATTTAATATTTTTATATTTAAAAAGGGACAATTTATAATTCTGTCCTTAATTTGGGACAAAATTTGGGACACGTTATAAAATCGGACAAAAAGTTAAAAATTGAAACTGTCCCTCCTAATTTGGGATGGTCGGTCACCAAGCTCTAAAGGAATCAAATTAATTTTTAAAGGATGCTTTTGTGTTTATATATTTTTATTCTTTAAATAATTAATGATGAAACAAATTTTCTAACCAATTTAATAATCAACCAATTTTATTTTAAAAGTTAATTTACTCTATAAAATTTTGCTTTATTTCTTTTCGCTGGTAAATAATAAACCAAGCACAAAAATAGATCAATTTCCATGGGTTGCTTTCAGAATGAAATTGGACAATAAAAAAATAGCATATTATATATTAGGACCCTCTATGTACCGCCAAACATTTCACAATTTTTTAATTTTTTTTGTTGATAACCTAACGCCAAGTATATAGTGAAAGTAATTATTTCCACTATAGCCAAGCATTATTCTTGAAAAAAAAAACAGATCTATTGTTGATACAAATAATTTTGCAAAACAATTGTAGGATGATCTTCCAAATGGGACTTCCCTCCAATTGAGCTGAAACTTAACAGATAATATTGTTACGATTTATAATGATTATTTATGAAGATCTTACTTCAGATTTTTTTACAATTTGATGATAAAAAATAAAAAAAAAGAAAAATTATGACTGAAAATAATTCTATATATGTGCATATTGATATCTTATTGGGGCTAAACTTTTTGAATCTAGAGATAATTTTAATATATGATAGATTCAATCATCCTGAACAACATTATTACATTATTGTTACACTACAAATAATGTATTATTAAAATATTAAGTTATTTCACTAAAAAAAAATATTTATATTTAGATATATTTAAATCTTTCATCTTACTAAATTAATAAATCTATCATACATTAACATCATAGATTCTGAAAAGGTTAGCAAATGTAAGATACCAATATGGATAAATAGAATTATTTTCATAGTCATAATTTTTTTCTTTTTTATTTTTATCATTTAAACAATAAATAACTCAAAAATAAAATATTCATAAATAATATATTCATAAATAAAATGTTCATAATAATACACATCATAACAATCTGTAAAAATTCAGCTCAATCAGAAGGATGTCTCATTTAGAAATATAGCCCAATCATAATGATGCATCAAAATATCACTATTAAAAATGGATTAGCTTTCATGTTTACATTTCACATTCCATTGTTTGCCACTCACCTTGCAATTAGATTTGCCAATTCCGGGTGAGAATTACCCGCGATGATGACTATATCAGACGACACTGGCTTTTCCATTGCTCGACGATTGTTGCAGCTGCGAAATAAAGATGCCGAGACACTCGAGAAATAATTAGCGAGATATTTACCTGGAAAGAACTTTTATAATCGTAACTTTATCAATTTCTGAACTTTTTTCAATTTTCGAATCCAAACATTGAGCAGACAAAAAATTGCGTGTTTCACAATTACGAAAAAGCAATAAAAACTTTCGCAACATATAATTTTATAATTAATAAATATTTAAAAATTTAGGAAAAAGATTATTTTGTTTTCAGGTAAATTTATTGGAGTAACGCAGAACTAAGAAATGTGTATACATATAAAAAATGCGTCAATATACCTCGTGATAAACAATTGATCAAACTTCGTCACCTCACGCGCTTCTGACAACACGATTACGTCGTATCCATAAACTTGATTAGATTACTCCCACATTTGATCACTTGACACACCTCAGTCGCTGTTTAATCGTTCGATAATCACCGCTATTCAATTACGCTATTCAATACTTGAAACAATTTTTTAATTAGTTCAAAGACATAGGTGGACTGCGCGATCCGAATCTAGAGTAGTATTCAAATGTGATCGACAATAATGACTCCGGGAGCTTTTCAACAAGAAACACAAGGTCTGTTCGCATTACTTTAAATCTCCCAAAATTTTGGCACTAAAATGAGATAGATATATATTTGAATGTTGTATAAAGAAAGAAAGCGAAGATGCTGAGTGCAAAAAGTGCATGCTACGCGAACAGACCTAAATTGCGTTCGAAAACGTTATCTGAGTGCCTCCATGTTAAACAAATAAGATGATATACGGAGGCACCCAGGGGGTCGATTGTATATCTTTAAATGAGGGGGCCGATTCTGTATCTTCAAACAAGGTGAAAATTACAAAAGCGAGCAAATTTACTAGGTGTTGACCAATAAAATTATCAGTATTCTAAATTCGTTCATTTTTATAATTTTCATCTCATTTAAAGATTCACAATCGACCCCCTGGGAATCGATTTTGGGGATCGATTCTGTATCTTTAAACAAGGTGAAAATTACATTAAAAGTGAGCAAATTCACTAGAGTATTCATTCAATTTAATTGGTCAATACCTAGTAACGTTTGCTCACTTTGTAATTTTCATCTCCTTTCAAAATCCACGATCGACTCTCTGGGGATCGATTCTGTATCTTGAAATGAGGTGAAAATTATAAAAGTGAGCGAATTTACTAAAATACTTACTAGAATAATTATTTCATTGGTCGACAGTAAATTTGCTTTTTGTAATTTTCACCTTGAAAGTATAGAATCGACCGCCTAAATACGGGCCAATGTTTCCGAACGCAGCCCACACAGGAGTATTAAGTCGGAAGCACAATAAAAAGAGCACAGGCAATTGAAATAGGGAATAAGAGATTTCAATCTATCAGAAAGCATCTATTCTAGTATACATGATTTCTAATAGATTGAAATTCGTTATTTCCTTTTCCTATTGCCTGTGTACTTTTCATTGTGTTTCCGGCTTTACATATACATATGATCTACTGATTAGCTGAACGCAACCATTTTACTACTTTACGTTTTTGTATGTGTCAATATGTGCCGTGAACAGAGAAAGATATGGAGTGACATAAACTCTTTATTGTCACAGAAAATGTTGTGTATATAGTTCCTTAATTACCTGTTAAATACATAGAAAGTTATTAATTAATTTAATAGGTATACTAAGTGCTTAGTGTAAAAGGATCTTGTGTCATTCAATGGAAGACATCCTTAAAAAAAGTAGCTAAATATAAATCGTTACAGTTGAAAAAAATAATTAAAGAAAATTGTAATTCATCTATTTTTTGCATATTGATATGTTGCAGATAACTGGATAACTTTAGGCCTTACATTAGATTCTGAAGATAATATTGATTGTCAAAGATACCACAGTTATTCACAGTTCTCTAATAGATTGTTTGTTAAATCATTAATTAATTTCGTTTTCAATTGTATATTTTAAAAATCAGTGAAAGTAAACATGCATGCGACACGCGCCGACACTTCTGAAAGGCGATTCGAAATACAGTGCAAACTGGAGTCTGAAATCGCTGCTCTAGAAGCATTGAAGGAGGCAGAGGAACGCAGCCGACGATTGACAAATGGAGTAGTAGGAATACTTTCTTCCTTAGAAGATCGTTTAGCTACGCTCCGCCGTACAATACTTCCAGTTTATAATGAGACTGAAAATCTTCAAGCACAACAACACAGTAAGCATTTGATTCATTATTATCATTTCTCAAATTCCATTCTTCCTCATTCTTCCTAAAAAATTTTTGTAACATTCTTTCTCACTCTTGTATTACAGATATAGAAAAAACTTTAAGTGTGCTGGATCATGCTATTGGATATTACGGTGTATGTCAAGAAGTAGAAGCTGTAGTACGTGCCGAACCAAGTGGACCTGGTGGTTTAGATGGCTTTCTCGAAGCCATGAATCGACTGTACAATGCTCAGCGGTATTTCCAGAAAAATAATCCTAGCTCCGTCGAGTTACAAAACATCACAGGTCTCTTCTCAATTGGCCTAGAATCTCTATATGCTGAGTTTCATGACATTCTTAATCGCCAAAGTCGACCAATCCTTCCTATTGTGCTTCTGGATCTAATTGGCTCCGATGAGGATACTAATGGCGAGGATGCGCCACAGTCCTTGTGCCAATTGCCCGAGAGCGTTATGAGCGACTTGCTTAAGATCGCTGGATGGCTCGAGGAAAGAGGTCACCGTAGACATACGAAGATGTATGCTTCCGTACGTTCGGCCATCGTCTTGAGATCTCTGTTACTGCTCAAAGAACATCAAAGAAGCGCCAGTGGTGGTAGCACCCATGGTGGAAGCCCTATGCCTGTAAATAAATATATATATGTGTGTAAAAATATATAATGCTTTTTAGATATTATTAATATGAATGTATTCCATCCACAGCGAGCAAAATTTGCTAATCGACACTCTCTAGATGGTCAAGAGAATGCAGGACGTAAAGCGTCACGACGGCTGCAGCACGCATTGGACAAGGCCAACAGAATGTTGTTGAAAGCGTCGCAAACGACGAGGTTGAATCTGGCCCTGAATTCAGTGTCTAGAAAACCGACGCAGCTTATCCCATACTCGATGGAGGATGCGGCACCCGACGAACAAGAGATGGAGAATTATCTTCTGTTAGCGGCCGGCCTACACAAACTCATACAAGCTGAGCGTGCATTGGTCGCGAAGATTCTTTCAGCTTCCTTGCATGCACAAGTGCTCGAAGCCACCGTACGCGACGCAATGGATTTAGTTGCACATGATGGAGACAGCATAGCTACACGCGCCAAACGTTGTATCACGAGACGTGATTTCTCTGCCGTTCTTGTGGTTTTCCCGATTTTGAAGCACCTCGGCGAACTAAAGCCCGATTTTGAGAGAACGGTCGAAGGTTGCGATTATGCCCTCCGTTCTAAGTTTGCATCTGTGCTCGATACGTTACATTCAACCGTACGTTTCATCTTTTTCTTACATTTAAATGACTGTATGATCTAAATTTTTATTTTAAAGAAATTTAAAATCTTAAATATTAAATTAATATTTATAATTAAAATGTTTTATAAATTAATTAATAAGATCATAAAGGGTTTCTGAAATTATGCCATTTCTCACTAATATTCAATACTCTTGGAGATATATTGATAATGTGTCTTATCAGCAAATATATCTTATCTAATATTTTAAAGAATAAAAATGTAAGTAACATGATTCAGTATCGTTCGATTGATATAAACAGTAGTTAAGAAATGCTACTAATATAGATATAATAGCGACATATGATTAAAGAATTATTATAAATAAAAACCGATGAAATTTTACAATTATGTTTAATATAAATTTCTGAAGATCAGTAATCTCTCAATGTTTTTGAAAATTACAAACCACTAGGCTACATTTCTATTTTTTTTTAATATTTTTATATTTACTAGCTTTCTTTAAAAAAAAAAATCATTAAATTGCTTCAAAAATCGTTTTCTAAATTAAAATCCTTTCTCAAGGGAAAATAAATTTGTACGACCAAATTGAAATGAAAGATCCTTGTTATTTTTATATAGATTCTAGCCTTTTGTGTAGTAATAAAATTTAATTAAAATGAAGAATTATTATTAGAGGATAAAAATGTTCCACAGATATATCTAAACTTACAGATTTAAAATATTGCTGGATACAGATCTGAAAATATTTTTATGAAAATGATTATATTAAAATGATTATATTAAATATATTTATCAAAATGATTATATTAAAAATTAAAAAATAAGCAATGCAAAATTTTAATTTCAATATAAGTTTCTAACACAATTACTTTGATGGTTCAACAAAGTTATTTTTAGATTTGTATCCAGTAAAATTTTATATCTCACCAAAATCATTTCTTCTTGAGAGGTAGAAAATTAATTTACAATATAAAACTCAACATTTAAACGATGTCCATTTATTCCTTTTTTTGAAATACAAATTCCTCCAATTTAATTATACAAACCTCACTCTCGCTTCCTGTTAAAAAGATGTATAACCGATATAATGAAAGAAACTATTCAATTTTGTAGGGAGCTAAAGCTTTGGAAGAGTTCGCGGAAAGTGTGAGAAATGAATCTGGTGCGGGTTTGCCAAAGGATGGTACCGTGGCGGAAGGAACTAGCAATGTCTTGATTTTTCTGGAACAGCTAGTCGAATATGCGGATATGGCTGGTGCTGTTCTTCAACGCAATCTTTTCACAGATCAGTCTACGTTACACTCGAAAGAGCCGGAAAATGTACATAAAATGATTCTCAGTGTATACATCAGTAAGTCCATGCTCATATTATTTATTTTTTGTAATTAAATATAAACCAGCTGAAATGAAAATATCGTTAATTTGATGAAAATTGTTTTGTCCTCTTATAGAAAAAGTTCTTGCTCAACTGAATCTGGCGTTAGTAAGTAAAAGCGATGCGTCTTATTCCGATCTCGCTTTGCGAGCTTTATTTCGGCTGAATAATCATAATTACGTAGTTAACGCTCTCCGTCGAAGTTCTCTTATGGAGCTACTCTTACTGGCCGAGCCAAGTGCAGAACAAACATATTACGATCTACTTCTTAAAGACAAAAACAATTATGTTACTACGACATTCACCAAGGCCCGATCATATCTCGCAGACGAACCAGGTACCTTAATTTCAATCAGGTTAAATAAGATTGTCTCAAGTCACAGAAATAAATAGAAACATATGTGTCTACTTTCTGAAACAATGATGAATGTGTTCAACACTTGGTGAATTTAGACTTATTATTAATTGCAATAATTTCCGCACGCGTTTTTCCTTCGCATAGATCTCGCCGCCAAAATATTAAAGGAGAAGTTCTTGGGTTTCGCACGAGAACTCGAGGAAGTGACCAAGTGTCAGCGTTCTTACTCAGTGCCTGACAGATGTTTGCGCGAAGAATTAAGGAAGGAATTGCACGAGGCGATTGTACCGCTGTACACCGCGTTCTACAACAAGTATCGCGGCACATCGTTCTCGAAGAATCCGGCGAAATACATAAAGTACACGCCCGATCAAATATCGACGCTAATCAATACGTTTTTCGACACCGCCGCATAATAACATACATGCGTATCGCACCACAAAATGTTTCGACAAAGAATTAGTAGAGTATTTAATAAACACCCATTTAATAAAGCATATTTAATTACAATAGTTTTAGTGATTCTTTTCCGTGCGGACCGA
The DNA here is from genome assembly GCF_001594045.1 of Atta colombica. Lineage (NCBI taxonomy): Eukaryota > Metazoa > Arthropoda > Insecta > Hymenoptera > Formicidae > Atta > Atta colombica. Next base: position 421,471 of record NW_017259564.1, read on the forward strand.
ATCTTTATTTCTTTCTCAAACAGATTGCACAGAGATTAATATAGTTCTGCGACAATTGAGAATCTAGTTAGGTCTTGGTCCAGCTTACCCCCTCCCCCGCATTTTGTTTTATATATATTTATAATATATATATAAAAAACAAGTAACGATTTAGATTCGATCAGCGACT
>NW_017259564.1:421739-444942 GCF_001594045.1 Atta colombica
AAAATCATACATTATACGTAATAATAAGAAAGAATACATTCGAAGTTCAGCATTTATGTACACAGTTATTATATCATAGCAGATTTTCTCTCATTACATACTTACTCGTACTTCTCGCATTCGTTCTTTCTTCCATACAATAGCTCTCTCGCTTTCTCGCATACATGATATATTCGCGCGTCCTCTGCTTCGATAGTCATATTCTATTCCTTTAAATGCAACATTACACTCTTTTTCTTTTAATTTCGACCTGATGATCACATAATTCTCTGTGAGAAAGAATGTGATGAATTGTGCACTAATCACAGATTATCATCGCGCCAGAAAATCATCATTTGCAAGTGAAACAATACGAAGCAGAGAAACTGTTAAACTCGCAATTTGACATTTATACTTATATCACATACATCTAAAATTCTTGTACAGTTAGCTATTTTTTTCTCTCTTAAATTACGGTATGTAACATTTAATGTTAACCAATTTAGTGGAAGAAGGAAGCCATATTATGCGGCCGCTGCGCTACCGATTCCACTTCGGAAAATATAGTTATCAGTTTTTTTTTATTTTTTGCGTATCTATTGGTTAATTATCTCATTTCAAAATTGAACTCATCTTCGAAGCGAAACTATTTTTAAACTATTGCATATGTGAACAGAATTAAATATAGGACGTGCACAGTGAACATTGAATGGCATTTGATTACGCATCTAACACCTTCAATTAGATTTTTATATACAATTTCTCAAATAAACCTAAGATTTTTACGAACATAACAGACCAGTGTTTTTCAAAGATTAATCTCTTTGCGAAAGAAAACACGATTCTGTCGAAGCTTTATTAAAGCTTTTGATAACATATTGTGTTGAATGCTTGGAATAAAAAAAATACTTATGGTTGCTCTAAGTACTTGGAGAAATGTATATATGCATGGCATTATCGTTATTCACATTTATAATGACATCTATATGAATATCTTCCAAAGAGGTTTGCCATATATTCTACACACATATCTCTAAAAAATATTCTCTCTTCTTTCTCTCTGAATTTATATCTTGATGCATATTGAAATTTTTTTATAAGGAAAACTACTATGTTTTCTCTTTTTTCCTTCATTTTAAATACATTAACTATACGTGTCCTATCTAAAATGTACAATAGCGAATAGCATAAAATGGTTTTCCTCTTTGATTAAACTGATCAGTATACAGTCAATGTTTGGACAATTATATAGTAATATTTTTTCTTTTACCCATTCATTATATAATTATTAATTAATTGTAATATTAATAACGTACTTCTTCTAGTATACTGTACAGTAGTTAGTTCAGTTATTTTGGCTTCTTTTACACTCCTTTTGCTTAGAACATCCAGTCAATTTGCATTTATAGCCCTATAATGTGATTAAACTGTCTAAACTGGAAATTTGGCTCGCATAGACAGCAGTAAACTTCAATAATTAATTTATATTTTCATTTAAAATGTGGTAGAGACCACATAAAAACGAATTTATATCTCAAATTCACGATTCTCCTTTGTGAACCCTCTTTTGTTTTGCTCGCTGGAAATTTATACCGAACTGACATTTGTGCGCTTATGCTGGTAGATGATTGCAGCCTCTAAGCTGATATAGGCTGGTACAACTGGGGTTCCAAATAGTCGATAATTTACCCGATTGATTCGATTAGTGCTTGGTACTTTGGAGATGAGATGAGACACTTTTAGCACATTCCAGTACCAACGTGCAAAGAGGGATACATTTAATATTATAGAAGGAAACATCTGCGCTTTGGCTTCACTTGCAGAACCGGGCACAGTACAGCGCGTATCGCTTCGTCAAACACAGTCTTCAAGCCTTTTTGTGTCAAAGCGGAGCATTCCAAATATTTTACAGCACCGATCTCCTTTGCCATTGCTAAACCCTGTTATGAATGAGACACATTTTGAAATAATAGAGTTTTTGCAATATCATGTTTTCAGATATGGTAAACATTAAAGTTACGTTATTTAGTGGAAAGTCAAACTGCACATGTGCAATTCAAATTTCCACTAAATAACATGACATTAGTGTTCGTCATATCTAGATACACGGTATTGCAAAAGCTTTTTAATAACATTCTCTAGATATTTATAACAATATTTATTATATTGATTGAAATTGTTATTGTATTGTGCAATCATCTTAATATTTGTATTAACTTGCAATGTATTTGTTATACAGTCAAAATGTAACTTTTCAACTATCTCACTCTTTCTTTCTTTCTCTCTACTCTATAATATATACATATAATTTTAATCCAAATGTATACTTTATAAATTTTAACTTTATAAATTTTGTATCAATATATAGAAATAATGAAAACAAACCTGAGGATAAGTAATGGGAGCTAGTTTTTTGTCTTTCAAACGTTCGATAGTCTCCTTGTCCTCACGCAGATCTAGTTTAGTGCCAACTAGAATAATTGGAGTAGCAGGACAGTGATGACGTACTTCCGGATACCATTTGGCACGCACATTTTCAAAACTTGCCGGGTTCACCAATGAAAAGCAGATGAGAAAGACATCAGTTTGTGGATAAGACAACGGCCGTAGTCTGTCATAATCCTCTTGTCCCGCTGTGTCCCACAAGCCAAGATTAATTGGCTTTCCATCGACCATCACATTCGCAGAATAGTTGTCGAATACCGTTGGAATATATTCCCCAGGAAATGCATTGGTGGTGTAGCTTATCAATAAGCATGTTTTACCTACCGCACTAGAGAACAGAAATATAGCAATTAATATGCATAGTATCCATTGCTCTACTGGCTGATATAAATAAATACAAATATAAGAATAAGTTTATTTCTCAGGAAACATCTTGTTAGATGAATCATTGCGCAGAATGATTTTTCAATCACAACAATAGGAACAAGTCTTTTCTTCTAGACTGAGCTAACAAATTGATCTGCCGCGCTGTCTTTCGTCATCGGTCATCAACCGTGGCACAGAGAAAAATGTCACGTCCTCGCGAACACGTCAACGTCGTATCGTGAGGCCCGCATACGGGCGTGGTAGAGCTTCGCTGGCGAGACGAGGCCATCACGCTCGCGCTCCAGGAAAACAGGAAGGAGGTCGATAGAGGAGGTGAAAGCAGGTAAGAGTTTGGTTCGCGTCCCGGGAATAAACGTCCCCGTCGCGTCCTCGTCGTGCCCGAGCCGGATGTGTGGCTCACCGCGTGTTACGTACCCGTCGCCGACGACCACGCACTTGATGGCTTGCATCCTGGATGTCCGATGCTGTCCGTAGTACACACACGTAAATTTGCACTAAGTCGATTCTAAATGGAAGGGAGGGAGGGAGAAAGAGAAAGAAAGAGAGAGGGCGGGAGAGGAAGAGACAAACGGCGCGGAACGTACGCGCGACAGGAAGAGGGCAGCGACGACGGAGGAGGAAGAGGAGGAGGAAAAAGAGAGGAGCGCGTCAAAAGGATGGAGGGGCAGGGCGTTAAAGAGAAGAGGAAGCGTGATGGACGCAGAGATACAATTGAGGTTAGAGCGCGACGGAGATACGTGACGGAGGCACGATTAACTCCAGCGACTGATTGGTCGGCTGGATGACTTCCTTTTGATCGGTCCGAGGGCACACGAGAGTTGACGAGAGCGTGGTGACGATCACAGCAGGAGACAACTTGGCCGCGACACACTTACGGAGTCAAGGATAAGGGATAAACCTTTTCTATATACGATTCATACGCAACCTACGCGACGAACCGAGACCGAGCGAATACGAGCGAAGCGCTACGAACACTACGAATAGTGTGGTATAGGTATAGTGCGAATAAGCGCCTATTTCAGATGATTAAGACGCGCCTTTGTGAGCGTCGATAGATGGCGACAGTCGCCTCATGTGGAGGCAGGGCAGAATTGGCATTTCGTACACATAATACCGTATAAAACGTATTATAAAATGTATTATATACGTTAGAATTCTAAAAATCCATTTCAAATGGAATACGATACAGTGAGTATTGCATAATTAGATCATTAGTGTCCATTTCCACCAATGTAGATTTTAGAACTTTAATCTCGATTCACTTAGGTCGGAATTAGACTACGCATTGAAGATTGAGATTGAAGATTGAAAGATTGAAATTTGACCAATTAAAACTATGAGAACTAAAATTCCTTTGTCTTCATTGTCTTCACCAATGTAGATTTTAGAACTTTAATCTCGATTCACTTAGGTCGGAATTAGACTACGCATTGAAGATTGAGATTGCAGATTGAAAGATTGAAATTTGATCAATTAAAACTAAAATTCCTTTGTCTTCATTGGTCAAATTTCAATCTTCAATCTTCAATGCGTCTGATTCCAGTCTTACTTTTCGTCTTTTTCTAGTTCTAAAGATTAAAAAAAGATGAAGAGTAAATTGAAACGAAATTACCTTAAAAATTGCCTTTTTCATTTATATACCTTCTTATTGGTCCAGCAGACCTTTATAGTGGTATACCATGCATGATTTCATTATTTCATGTGCGATGGCTACGACAGCAGCTTTAAATTCATAAAAATAATAAACGTTCAGACTCGAAAATATTATTTATTGAAAGCGTATTTATTGAAGCGTAAAAATAATATAAATAAAATAAGTAAATTAAATTATAGCCTATCTAAATATATTGTTAGGTTAGGAAATTTGTTACATCGCTCAGGAGTTTTTATTTATAACTAGCAGAGTATACTCTGCTTAGTATACCGATACACTTACTTATTTTATAGTTTTATTTTTATTTTGTGGAATGTAGTTTGTGGTTAGTAATGCGAAGTGCGAACAGTGAAGCGCCATTTTACTACATGATTAAAACCTACGATGTTATCTAAAGATGCGTTCAGGGACACGCTATTCGCGCTATTTAGCGCTACAAAGGGTGTGTTCGAGGAGGCACTATTTGTGCTATGGACGCAAACACTACCAACGCTATTCTTGGAGCTAATAGCGCGATAGCGTTAGCAAGTTTCATGAATGATCCTTGATAGCGTTTAACCAGAGAGATATATTCGTCGAAGTTAAGTTAATGTAGGGGATTCTGTTTTCAATCACCAATCAAACTTTTCCCTATGATTAAAAATTATTTTTAAGGTTTTGTAAAGTATTTGTAACGTAAATTTTTTATTTTCTCGTAGTGAATAACAGAATGCAACTCAATTGCAATCTCTATGATAGCTTGTCGTTAGGCCGAAGTGAACAATGTAAACTAGATCAAAAAATTAATAGTACACTAAGTAAATTAATCAGATAAAAGAAAGAACCCTTGAGCATCCATTGTCAATTTCAAAAGAAGAAACATATCTAACATCTAATAAAGGACCTTAAGCATCTGCAGCAGAATACTCTGCCGCGCTATATCGCAGATATAGCGTAGTAACTTTTTTCTATACACGGGAATTAAAATTGCCAGTAACAAGATATCTCTGACTTTCACATTTATAATGAAATCAAATACACAAGTTGAACTTCGTAGAAATTTTGAAAAGTTAAAGATGATCATATCATAATGAATGCAATCTCAATTTTAATCTCTGCTGATGGCTTGCTACTAGGCTGAAGTGAACGTAAGTCTTGCTTGTGTATCATCTTTGATTTCATTATAAATGTGAAAGTTATTGGATAATTTTCTTTATGTATATAATATGTTTATGTATATAATATGTTCTATATAATATTCTTTATGTATATAATATGTTATGCGGCTGTGCAATTTGTGTGGATATACCCTAAATCATAAAAAAATAATCAATTAGTCCGGATCTACAATAGATTTTTAAGCCTTAAGGGCTGCCGTAACAGTAACGTAAGGGTCATTCCACACAAACTTGCATAGCCGCATAAATATTAGGTGTACTAAAAAGAAATCCATTATTTTTCCATTCAATTTCAAGCAAAAATAATGGATTTTTTTTTACTACATCTAATATATGCATAAAGAAAATTATCCAATCACATTTCTTTTTCTGTCATAAAGACAAACGTAAAATACCATTGTCTAAGACGTGAACTTAAGTCGATGAGCCAATCAGGATACTACTTTAGATTTACGTACTCTAACGGAAATAGAAATAGCAGTAAATTTATTCAGCTTAAGTTTACGTCTTAAACTAACTTTTCATACGCTGCGGCAGTATTTCGTTGCTATTAAAAATTTTACATGAGATGACGCACTTCCGACGCAAAATATATTTTGCCGCATCTCATTGCAGTTCAACCGAATAAATAACGAGAAGAAAAGAATTCGAAGTCGAGAAAGTCTGCAATATTTGCAATGAGTACATTTTTATTAAGATTTGAAGTGACGAGAATATTTTAAATTTTAAATAATCTGAAATGAATTTGAATTATCTGAAATGATAATTGTCCAAATTATAACTGCATTAACAATTTTGCCATCTAATCACAAGTTTTATCTTTTTATGTTTTCTATATTAATTTTCGAGCTGAGCAAATAAAAGATATTTGAAATTAAACTTTAATACATATGCTGTTGCCGTTTTTTCTTTTTATGCGTAGCAAATGCAGCGGAAGCAATTATGAAGAATTTGCATCACGTGACATTTTGCTACCGCAGCGTGTTGCACATGAAAAGATATTTTTAAGATTACTGTTATGCCTGATCTACAATGAAGTAACAGTAATTTAAAGAGTAGACATAGAAATCAATCAATCATAGTTGAATATGAGAAAAATAATCAATTATGATTGCTCGATTTCTACGCCTACTCGTTAATCAACTATTATTACTGCCCATTGTAAAACCATTGTAAACCATGCATTATGTCTACAATGACAGTAGCAGTAATGAATGAGTAAGAGTAGTACAGACTCTTGCATAATGCATAACACGTAATGCCTAAGAAAATGTACCAATCGAAGTCCTTCGTTTTCTTCCTTTCTATAAAATAAAGAACTCTGATTGGCTGCGTTCTGCTTTCAACAGAACGATTATTTTGCAATTATTGGAAGTTTTCTTCGCGCTGATTGGGTTATGCTTTTAGATCAAGAGGAATGGTTTTATCTCAGCAGAGAATCATAAAACGGTTGTAAAACTATTGTGTTCTGCTGAATGCAGCCATTGATTCAATTTCTTATACTCGTATTCATCAGGTCTTATATTTAAGGCTTCCTTAACTTTATCTTTAGATACTCTACGAATTATTTCATTGGATGCTGAGCACCTAAAGGTAAATTTAAGGAAGCCTTAAGTACAAGATCTGACTATGAATACGGGCATTATGTCTGTGTTATGCATAGACTTATAAAATAGACGGAGCATTCATATGAGAGAAGTTGAAGACTTGATAAAAAGAGAAAGAAATAATTGTAGAGTAATTCTCTTTTTTTCTAATGGTGAATTGATTGGTCGCCGAAGCAAGCTGGCCGAGAGCAATGAAGATCGACGAGAATTGTAGCCTTACGATCAAGCTGATTGGCCTCCCACTGCTCACTGTAAAAGAGAGAAATAACTATGTCTGGAGTAGAGCTGCCCTTTAAGTGTTGTCTTTAACTTCCCTCGTATAAATGCTCCGTCTATTTTATAAGTCTATGGTGTTACGCGGTCTGTGCTCCCCGCTTTAATCTTTGTATTTTTATCCTAAAAAAATCTATTGAAAGTTCCCCTAAACTTTTTGTTCTTTCAAAAAAATTTTTGGTGGAGATGAAAATCCCCCAAATCTAGGGAAAATCTTCTAACTTAGGCTGCGGTCCACTTGACGTTACAAATGCTTCGAAGCTTTTGATTGACCAATCGGAAGAAAGAATTTTATTGATTGACCAATCAAAAAATGCTTCGAAACATTTGTAGCTTCAAGTGGATCGTAGCTTTGGTAACGCTGTCTATCATGTTGGCGACATTGATGAGCCGGAGCTGTCAAAATTGATCCATGCATGGTTATGGTTACCTCAACGGCGAATGTTTCATCACGCGGTTTGATTCACGCGAGTTACAAGCAAATAGTAGACCCGACAAGATTTAGATGATGGTGTTGAACGATTGCGCAGACCTGGAGAGGGTGGGATGCGGCTTTAGCACATTTAAGGAGGTGGATGAGGTGACCGCACTAATAGCGGAACTAAGGCGACCGGATTTGTTGACGAGTCTTGTAGAGCGGAACAGGGATCGTTTCAATTTTATTCTATCTCAATATCAGGATCAGCATCAGCTTTTAGATCCGTATCTTGAGAAAATCCTAGAATCTCTGCTGTCGATTATCAAGGACGATGATTGTCCGGAAAACGTCAAGCACAATACGTTCAAGTATCTATTTATTATCATGTCCGTGAAGACGTACAAGAGAATCGTTACTTATCTCCCGCACGAAGTAGTGGACCTCTTGCCTGTGTTAAGAATGCTTGAGAAGCAAGACTCAAATGATGTGGAAACATGGGAAACAAGATATGTTTTGCTTGTCTGGTTGTCCATTATCTCAAAAATACCATTTCCCCTATCTCGTCTAGAGACATCTGAGGATGTAGACCCAGAGCAAACTATTATTGTCAGGTATTTATTGATGCTATTAATCAAAGGAAAATTGGAGCAAAGTTTCATTGAAAGATGAGAAAATATATTGTTTTTACTTTTGTATAATGTTCCAGAATTTTAAAGGTATGCAAACTATATTGCCTGTTAAAAGATGCTTGCGCTGTGGCAGCTGTATTTTTAATAGCAAATTTTTTAACAAGATCTGATGTCAAAAAGTTATACTTGGAAGAAATGATTATGTGGTGCTTAAAGGTAACATTTCTTTTTAAAGGAGGATATGTATATATACAGGATTACTCTACATATAATATCTAAAACTGCTATAGTGGCTACATTTGAAAACAAGTTGAAAATATCTAGTAAACATGTCTGATTTCAAATGATTTTGGAGTTTCAGGATATTGAAGTAAGAAAACATGAATTACATAGTAAATTTTGTTTAATGTTTGTTATTCTATTCGTTATTCTATTTAATACTTTACAAAAAATGTTCGAAAATCTCCTTCTACTTTGACACATTTTTTAGCACGAATTAATAAATTGTGTTAGACTTGATGACAAATATTTGGAGTTTTGTGGATGATATTGGACAGCGTTAAATATCACTTGCCATAATTCTGCATTCTGAATCTTATTCTAATAGACTAGATTTTTCATTCGTTCCAAAAAGAATCCAAAAAAATAATGTGAAGTTGAGACTATTTGCTGGCTATTTAATAAAAACGTTCTGGCCTCTTCTAATCCAATGAGGATAGTAATCTTAGAGAAATGTTCAGAAAGTCATCCTTAATGTTTAGATTTTGGGAACGAATGAAAGATTTAGTTAGAATTCAGAACAATAAAATAACAAATATTAAACAACATTTACTATAATTCATGTTTTTTTCCTTCAATATCCTGTAACTCTAAAATTGATCAGAATTAGACATATGTTTATTAGACATTTTTGACTTGTTTTCATATACTAAAGCTACAGTAGCAGCTTTAATATGTACTATATGCAGAGACCCTCTGTATATATTGAGTGTCCCAGTTTTACTATGCCTCTGGTGATTGGAAGTAGCCGTTATTATTTGTTGCAGATTTTTTAAGTATTTCTTATACATTTTTTTAGTGTATAGAAGATGATCCTTTGAGACATGGACCTCTGGCTGTAATAGCCTCAATATTAAAGCACAGTGCCAGAGAAGATGTTAAACCATACAGTCAAATGCTTCTTGATAGTATGTTGAAACTTCGACTGAGTGACAATCCAGCAGATCTCATTAGAAAATTTGGAATAAAAGTTGTTCAGCGTATAGGTATTAAAAGCTCTCAGATATATTTAATTTCACAAATTCATTTCTTGTAAATTGACAAAAAAATTGAAAAATATAAAAAGTTCAAAATTTTTTACATATTTAATAGGTCTGATATTGTTGAGAACAAAATTAGCATCTTGGCGCTATCAGAAGACGAGTCGACCGATAAATATCATACCTAATGTTAAAGCGAATGATATTGATAATACTGAAAGTATTACTTGTATTAAAAAAACTATTTCAAACGATAATGAAGATCAGGAGATTCCTCCAGCCATTGAAGATATAATAGAGCAACTCATACAAGGTCTTCGGGATAAAGCAATTACTATAAGGTATATAGATGTCATTACATATATTAATCATTTATTGGAGATAACATTAAGTATAAACATCATAAACAAAACAGGACAGGACCAAGCTGAAAATCGATCGAAATATGCAACATTCGCCGAGCCTTGGTTCTTATCATTATTTATAATATCTACAAATATAGAATTAATCATTTTCTTTTCAAAATTATCAAAAATTGTTTTAAAATGTATTTTCAATTTTTTAGGAGTATTTAAAATCAAGAATTTCGATTTTTTAGTAGTCTTTCTAAAATTTCAAAATTTATTAATGTAAACTCAAAATAGCAATTTTATAAGTCACAAAATTTTTAAATATCTTATAAAACAAATGCAATTTTTAATGATTATTTTACATCTCGATTTACGTCGAAGTTATAATATCAATGAAATTGGTCAATCATAGTTATTCTTTTGAAGAATGGAATAACTGTGATTGAAACACAAAAATGTTCAAAATTTAAATATCAAACTTATAAGGGATGATAAACTAAGCAAACAAGTTTTTTAGAGATTCATTTTGGAGAAAATTATAAAAAACAAAAGTAAAAAAATGGATTATTGTACCTATTTATTTTAACTTGTTTATATATCTGTATATAAACAGAATTAGATTAACTATAATAATTAATATATTATTGTAGTTATATGTTTTGTTAATATAATAATTATATATTATTATTATTAATTAACATTATATTATAATATATTATAATACGATATAGATGGTCTGCAGCAAAAGGTATTGGAAGAATAACCGCGAGATTGCCGGTAGACTTAGCTGATGATGTCCTTGGTTTTGTATTGAATCTCTTTTCTGGGCGTGAATCAGATTCAGCGTGGCATGGTGGTTGTTTGGCACTCGCGGAACTTGGTATATTTCTTTTGCGTTTACAAATAACAATATATTTTTATTCCATCACTTGTATATTTTTATTGTGCATATTTCAGGAAGGCGTGGCTTATTGTTACCTCATCGTCTAAGCGATGTTATTCCTGTGGTTCTGCAAGCTTTAGTTTTTGACGAACCTAGAGCTTATGGATCGATTGGTTATTTGATCAGAGATGCCGCTTGCTATATATGTTGGTCTTTTCCAAGAGCCTACGATCCGCATGTTTTCGAACGTTACGTTAAAGAAATTGCCGCAATGTTATTAGTTGTAACATGTTTCGATAGAGAGGTACAATTCGTGCATAAACTTATACATATTTAATTTTGCATTGTATTTGTAATTTATGTAATATGTTGTGCACTGATAGATAAATTGTAGGAGAGCGGCGTCTGCCGCATTTCAAGAAAATGTTGGCAGACAAGGCAATTTTCCACATGGTATAGATATACTGACTGTCGCTGACTATTTTGAAGTTGGCGTAAGGAGTCATACATATCTCAAAATCAGGTAAAGAATTCGATAAATATTTCGACATTTCTTATTACTTGGTTGATTTTTATAATACTATCCGTTAGCGTACAAATCGCACAATATGAAGAATATACGAAGCCCTTAATAGATCATTTAGTAGCAAAAAAGGTTACACATTGGGATACTGCAATTAGGGAGCTTTCAGCTAGAGTAAGTTCAAATTCCAATAATAATATTAATTAACCCGACGTCATAGAGACCATAGGATCATGACCCGAAAAGTTTTAAACATATTTCTTGTTATACTTGTTTTACAATGTATAAATAAAAGTGCTTTATATATATTCTTAGTGGTTTACTTTATTAGATTATACATTAAAAGATTATCATTTTGTAAAAGCTATTAGCTTAAAATTATCTATGTAATATTTAACATTTTAGCACCTCAATGACGCTGGGTTAAATGTTTATGATGTCAAAATTTATCAATTTTCAGTTCTATCATTAGCAATTTGTTGCAGTCGCTTTTTAATCTAACAGTAACTGATGCACATTACATGATAAATACAGTACTGCCGACTTTGTTAGATATGCTAAATTCTATCGACTTAAATGTTAGACACGGTGCAGTATTAGCCACTGCAGAAATTCTCGAAGCGTTATACAATTATTTTAATGATAAAATTGGATGTATTATTGGTAAGAATATATAAAACTATATACAATTTTTATTTTTCTATAAATTTTATATTTATATTCTATAAATATAAAAAATTTTTATTTTTCTCTAAATATCTATAAATTCTATAATATTTTTCTATAAATTTTTCTATAAATATCTATTAAAGATTACAACAAGTTTGAGCTTTTCAGGAACTATAGCAGTAACTGATATACAAGATATAGTGCGCACTATCAGAAATAGAGGACAATTTAAAGGTCTTGGAGGAGAATTAATGAAACAAGCTTGTTCCACACTAATAAAGAAATGTTCTGTTGTTCATTTTCCTGTTCATTTTACAGATATTGTAGGTATGTATTAATAATTAAAATAAATTTTACTTCTTAAACAATTATTTTTGTTCTATTACTTGCGTATTTTATAATATCTATCAATAATACAGATGATTGGCAGAAATTACTAGAAGAATGCTTGAGCCACGAAGTATCGATAGTTAAGTTAAAAGCAGCCGAAGCACATACAAACTTTTTTCTAGAATATTATGTGAATATTGATTATGATGCTCGAAGTATTATAATTAATCGTTACTTGGAGTCCTTACAATCGAGTAATCAGTCTATTAGAATAGGATTTGCACAAGCAATAGGTAAGTTCAAGAGTGCATTCTATTTATAGGTGCCAAGATATTTCCATCTATTTCATTAATTTTATTTTTTATAGGACATTTTCCATTATTCGTAATTCGTGAAAGAGTGAAAGATATCATAAATTCGTTAATTACATGCACTCATATATCTAAGAACACATTGAAATGGGCGGAGAGTAGAAAAGAAGCTTTGCACTCTTTAACAATGATACTGCAAACATTAGGAATTGATGAAGCTGGTGAGTTTTTATTCAAATATCATATATTCATTTAACACTTTACGATATTTACTATGAATAAATAAATTTTTCTTCAGACAAATGGCAATCGTTTGTACCAGATATATACGATTGTTATTTATTGGCTCTTAAAGAATATACGATAGATAGTCGTGGTGATATAGGCGCTTGGGTGAGAGAAGCAGCTATGATTGGACTACACGTACGTATTCCATTGCAGAAAATTATTTTATCAATATGCATTACAAAACTGATTGCAATTAAAATTTTTATATTATTCAGATAATGACGAATCTAGTATCGCAAGCAAAACTATTCTCTGTACTGAATGAGGACTTAATGACTGGTATTATTGGTGGTATCGCACAACAAGCTGTTGAGAGGATAGATGGAATTCGAGCTCAGGCTGGTACTGTATTCAGTGCTCTTATACACAGGTAAAAACACGTCAGTATATCTACTGAAATTTTCCATCATTTTTTTATTCATAAAAACATAAGAAATAAAACATGAAGAATTTTAATTGGCAAAATTTTTTGATAATTTTGATTAATTGATGCCATTTTTTATAGTGATCCGCCACTTACAAATATACTCTATCATGATGAGTTGAAAGCTATATTTCCTTATAATGAATGTAAGGAAACTATCGAATGGCGAATGGAATCTGCAACGTTTCCACGATTTATTAAGATGTTGAATTTTCCACCGTATAAAATGAACTTGTTACGCGGAATTATATTTAGCGTCGGTGGCTTAAGCGAGTCATTGGTAAATCTAATATTTATTAAAAATTATAGAAATCTCTCTATAATCTTATATAAAATATCTTTCAAGCATTTATGTGCATAAGCTAATTTACTTGATAAAGAAACAAGATTGTTGATCGATTTTTTAAAATAAGATTTATAATTTTATTAATTGTATAACAAATTTTCTATTTGTAACTAAATATCTTTCTTATTTTTTATCTCTTATCTCAGGTAAAATATTCGAGTGTTTCTTTATTTACTTATCTACAAGAGATCGATGAGATGGGTTTAAGGGATTTATGTGAAAAAATATTAGATATATTCGAAGAGAGTCATAAAAATGAAAGAATGATAACATCAATGTTGGCTTTCTTGGATCGTTTGTTGAGTTCCGGTTGCATTCAGTCTGTCTTAGATGATGAAAGCAATACAATTTCAGAGCGTATATTGACATTATTAAAACAGGAAATAAAATATTCTAACAATATGAAACTACTTATTAGTAGTATAAATGTTTTCTGCGAATTACTGCAGGTAAAAATTGATGAGAAAAATAATACTGGGAAACAAGATTTTATCGTTTTTATATTATTTTTAAGGGCATTACAATTTTTAAAACATATTTTTTACTAATTTGAGTGCACTAAACACGAATAGAGCCTTGAAAATACTAAATTGATTTTTTAAACAAACGAAGTCGAAAATGCAAAAAACATGTTTTTAATCATTTTTCAACATCTGTAAAAAACATTAGCTCCTAGAATTTTCTAGTTGGGATAAAATATAATCTTAATCTTTGCCCTTTTAGGCTATAGATGGAAATATTAGACGCCATTAATTTGGAATATTTTTTTGATAAAGATTTGTGCGATTTCATAATATAAATGCCCTGAAGCATTTTATTGAGAAATAATATTAACATTTACTAAATGCGGCAAAGTTTAAGAAATCATAATAAAATAGAAAAAATAATATAAATTATATTAGGTAATGAGAAAAAGTTCGTGGCGTTTTTCCCATTAGATGGCATTAAAAAAACGCCACGAACTTTTTCCCACACCTAATATATAAAAATCATATAGAAAAATAAATAAATATAATATTGCAACTAGAAGATTCTAGTTGTAGGATTGTTTTCCTATACATGTTGAATCAAAAACGCGCACCTTTGATCCCATTTTGTTAAAGGCTAGAGTCAATTAATTATTTTCATTTCTAGATTTGAATTCTACGAGAAAAAAACCTATCAGAAACAGTTGCCTTTGACTCGACAAAAAAATTCGTGTTCCCCAGTGTTATCAATTAATAATTATATAATAGTAATTAATTGATGTGCGTGTGTGCGTGCGTGCGTGCGTGCGTGCGTGCGTGCGTGCGTGCGTGTGCGTGTGTGTGTGTGTGTGTGTGTGTGTGTGTGTGTGTGTGTGTGTGTGTGTGTGTGTACAGGGTGTCCCAATATTTGGGATTATTTTCATACAGGTTTTAGAACAGATTAAACTGAATCGAAAAATCCTGTACAACTTTTTAATTTTCACAATAGTTAACGAGTTATTAATTATTAAAAATCTATATTAGCTCTGCAAGCGCGCGGCGATAGATCAGATTAGTATGGCGATTTTTAATAATTAATAACTTGTTAACTATTGTGAAAATTGAGAAATTATAGAAGACTTTTCGACTCAGTTTAGCCCGCTCTAAAATAGTCCCAAATATCAGTTTTAGGATATTGTATATTATATGATAATATTTATAATATATAACCACACACACACACACACACATACATACACACACACACACACACACACACAGACACACCAAATTCATAATAATTTAAATATTTTAAATTGTCTCGAATATTATATTAATTGAATTTCATTAAATATTATTAAATGTTTCAAATTTTTAGGTACGAGGAGCTGTTGCAAAGAGAGCATTTTGTCAATTAAGTATATTTTTGTGTCACAAATATACGAGCTTAAGGAAGACAACAGCTATACGTACTTATGAAACATTAACTCTTTACGGAGAGGAAATGGATATAGCAGAAGAAGATTTAGCAAATATACTCATAAAATTGAACGCGACAGATTGGGAACAACCAATCGCAGATTTACGTCCAATCAGAAATAATTTGTGTGAGCTAATGAAGGTACCCGCTCCAGTTTTGCAAATAAAATCAACGAATTGAAAAAGGCTAAAGTATGAAAATCATAGCTTTTTATTGTATTTAAAATTATATTTTTACGCTTAAATGGCGTAAAGTGAGACAAAATTTGGTCACTGCGATGAACAATTAAGATAAAGATTACAAATCTCACAGTCAAATAAGGCTTTAATACTGTCTAAACTCTAATACTGTCATTAAAAATATTGTATATACAGGGTGAAGTTAATGAATGTCTCAACGTTTTGTCATGGAAGATATCATAATTACCAATTGTAATACAGTTACAGAAAGAGTGAAATTCACATATAAGAAAGAGTGAAATATTCATCTCTTATGGTAAAATGTTGAGACATTCGTTAAGAATCATTATACATGAAATGACATAAGTTACATTTTATGTATGATGATCCTAATAGGCTTTTTACAATAGTAAGTCATAATTTAAGTTTTAAGTCGTAAGTCATAAGAAATTGACCAATTACACTCGACTGTGAGAAGAATAATCGACTGGTTTGATTGGTCAATTTTTTACGACTTAAGACTTAAAGCCCAGATAATGACTTATAGTAAAAAGCCCATATGATTCACTATATACGCATAAAAATAAAATCTTTTTCCATCATGCAGACTTATACATTTTGTAAAATGCATTTAGTAATTTCTATTGCGTTATTTTATACAAAATGAATATGTAAAAATTATTTCTATGATATTAAAATAAAAATGCTTGTACATTCACTTAGATTTATAAACATTATCCTTTTCTTTGGATGGCCCAAGGCACTTATCATAGAACAAGTCAGAATGGATTGTGTTTTCTGAAGAAAACAGAATAATTCCAATTCGGAATCCATTCTGACTTTTTCTATGAAAAGTGTTCTGATCCTCGCACCTGCGATATATGTGGCCAATAATATAATGCGCAGTTTAAGTTGACCTCGTTTTTAAACAAAATATTTTTAGATATAATGCATCATTCAATCCGAAATAAATCTAAACGTATTCACTCTAGCCTCTTATCTTATATTCTTGCAGTCTTTGAACTAGTGCACACGATGCAATAAGTTGAAGTAAAACAAATGTATATTATTTGTTTCAATTCAACCTATTGTGCGTGTGCATTAGTTCAGAGTAAATGAATAAAAAGAAGACTTTTTATATTTTTATCAAAAAAATTCTTTCAAATTTTTTTTTTTCATATGTTTCAACATTCATTATTGTCATACATAGTTATCTTCTGTTCATCAAAATGTTTTATATTAATACTGATATTGTTAGTTATGTAATGAGATAACAGCTTAGCTCCACATTTCTCAATATTCCACTGCTCAGTCCACCAATTGCGCTTATTAATTTCGCCTGTTATTGGATCTCTTGGCAGAGAACAATTGTATTGTCTTTTTGTTACTATGCTCTTTTTTAATTCGTAACTATTCTTTTGTATTCGTTCACAAACAAAGCATTCGAATTCTTCCATATAATTTCCAAAATCGTTTGGAATTCCCATTTGTCTCTTTTCGAGCGCACGTAACAACTTGCTATTTGTAACACGATTTTCGCGTTTATTTAATTTATGAGACAAGTACTCTTCATATGCAGAATCATTTTTTAAAAGATTATGCAAAAAATGAGCGAGTTCTATTGGACTAGTAAAGTCTAATATTGAGATAGCAGATTTATTATTTGGTAGCCAATCCTACAAAATAAAAAATTTAGATAAAGCAAATTTAATTCTGCAAGATTCAAGTCACGATTAAAAAAATACCTTAAAAGATGGTGATCCGTAATATATTGGTACAGAGCCGACAACAAGCGGTCTCCATAGTTTTTCTGTAATATAATCGTCACAAATTGCATTCTCAAAAGCTATAGTAAACTTGTATTTGGCCACAAAGAACAAGAACTCACGATCACTTAAAATATCGAGATAGTTATTCTTCAACCTGAATAGGCATATTTGATCTGCTAATAATTATTAATTTTGACAATCTAAAATTATTATTTTAACATTTTAGTGAAGTCAGCATCCCCATCATTGAAAATTGAAATAAGATGAAAGAAATACATGCCAAAATTAAGTGCTAATTTAGTGCTCTATTCCTGATTTTAGTGCTCAAAGCATTTAGCAGGAATTCGCGTTTAAAAATGGCGGAGCTAGATTACGTCAAGAACTATCAATTCATATATATGAACAAAAATTTAAAAATCAATACACAAAATTAAGGAATAAACTTTTTAAGAATAAACAGAATTGATATCAGTTTACTAAGAAAACGATTACATGTAACATATTAGGTGTGGGAAAAAGTTCGTGGCATTTTTTTAATGCCATCTAATGAGAAAAACGCCACGAACTTTTTCCCACACCTAACAAGAGTAAAACATCTTCTAAAATTCAGATAGAGAATTGACTTCAGTGTCAAATTTAGACGCTCACAAGATATCGATTTAGATGCTTACAAGATATATACAATTCCAATTTTGGTGCTTATCCCTCGTTATTGAAAAGGCATCTCTAATTCTATATGAATAAAAATAAAGTAGTTCTAAAATCAAGTCGAAGAGGCACTTAACTTGCCGAGTGTTAAAGTCACTCAACTATAATAGAATACGGATAGGAACTGTTACTTTTACTGTTACTTTCTATAATAACGGTTTGACATTGTAATTTTTTTTGTGACAGTAATAATAACTAACTAAAACATAAAATTAAGAAAAATTTTAAAAAGTAACTTGTCATCATTATATGTTGTTTATTGAACAAAAAGTAACTCGTTATGTAACAAGTTAAAGTAATAAGTAAAAATACCGAATCGATATGTTAATAATGAGTTATTTTTATTGTTCCTATCCGTATTCTAGTATAGCTGGCTTTAACATTCGGCAAGTTAAGGATGCCTCTTCGACTTGATTTTAGAAGTATTTTATTTTTGTTCATACAATAAAATAAAGATGATAGATTAGTTAGTTACTTTTCAAAAGTAAATTTTCCAAAGTAATTTTCTCAATCTTTAAGTTAGTTATCGTTACCGTCATAAAAAATTGCAACGTTCGTTATTGCCAAAAAGTAATGATTCTCATCCCTGCAGTATTTTTTAAAACTGACATAGAGGATTGATATTAAATTACTTTCTGATTTTAATGCTATTTTAAATTTGTTTTATTTAAAATTAAACTTGCACTTTATGTTAACATAATATTCTTTTATTTTACATTGTAAACATTATATTTTATAATATTATAAATTACATGATATTGCATATAATTTATAGAGTAAAAAAAAAAAACAAAATAATTTATGGACAAGCATTATAATTCTTGCTTTCTTCTGCATTTCGGCAATCGTCATATTTGATCCATTTAGTCTTATTGCAATAACAAATGACCGTGTAATGATAAATTGTCTCGTTCAAACTTCTTGTTTGTTTTTCAGAGATCATGTAATTGACGATGTCATTACAGATTAAGAAAATACTCTTTTGAGAAATGAAAATTTTATTTTTTCGAAGAGAGATGTAATTCTATTTAATTTATAATATTCCTTCAGTATCACATAGATTTTCAACATAAGATCCTAAAAATTGGGAAATATAATATCAAACTATTAATATTCTTAAAATATTCATTATCATCATTATTAAATTGTTTATCAATTTATATGTAATACTATTATAATTCTGTTCATTTACAAGTACATTTCAAGATCGAAAAAGATTTCCACGCATGATTTTTTAATTGGACATTTATTATAAATTTACGCCGAAATATTTAAACACTGAAATCCGTTTGTTTAAAAAAATTGTTTTGTGTGCAAGTGTGATATTATAATGTTTACAATATAACACAAAAGCATATAATATTAACATAAAAAAAGGGTAATTACCATATTTATAACATTTCATGCAATAAATGCAATTTAATTTTAAGTAAAATAAACTTAACATAGCATCAAAATCAGAAATAATTCACACCGATCCTCTATATCACTTTTAAAAAATATAGTTAGCTTTAACGTTCGGCAAACAATAAGAATACCTCTTCGATTTGTCTTGATTTTAAAAGGTTTATTCTTGTTCATTCACAATTAGGAATATTTTTTAGACAAGGGATAAGCATCAAATTGAATATTATATATCTCGCGAGTACCTACATCAAGAAAGCACTGAAACCAATTTTCTATTTCAATTTTAGAAAGTGCTTTACTCTTGTTCATGTAATTGTTATATGTAATTGTTTTTTTTTAGTTCGTATCTTTTAAAATTTAACAGATATCAATTCTGTTTATTGTTCCTAAATAGCACTTAATGTTGATATGTATCTTATTCCAATTCAATTTTCGATGATGAAGGTATCAACTTCACAGAAATTGTTTTAAATAAAAATGTACCTGTTGTCAAGCTGAGCATTATTCATACATGTACCATAGGAATCTATCCGAATATGTTTCATTAATTCTGAGACGTAACTATCCCTGTCACTAGCAGTATCACAGTCAGATTGAATGTATAATACTGGTGCTAAATTTTCTACATGCATCAATGCAGATTTTTCTTTGGTAGACATGTAATACGAATTTGCTGCAAATATTTCAGTTTTATATTTTTTATGCACACATGAGGTTTACCCATAAAGTGGTATGTAGACGCTCAATATTATTGTTCAATTATATTTTTCAATATTATTGATGTCCCTTTACAATTCAATTTTTAATATAACTTTCAAATCGTGCAATTTGTTAATTCTTTTATTTATTAATTTAACATCTCTCTTTAATCTTTTTTAATTGTCATTATCAATGACATGAATCGAATGAATTGAACAAAATATTTGACGAGAATCTATCGACATTTGATCACAGAGTAAGCATAAAAAAACAAGATTTACTGAAGATAAATTGTAAAGACATTTCCAAACTGGACAGCATTTCCTTAACTGGAACGGCTATCATTCTACGTATGATCATGAGCAAACAAAGTGCATTATAATTAGTTTTTTGAAAAAAAATGATAAAAAATAATTATTCAAATGTCATTATTCAACGTTAATTTTTATATAAGCATAGTTCATTTATAATACTAGAAATAAATGATCGTCATAAATTGATATCTTTTGAGCAATAGTACTTTCAGATTGATCAATATCTTACAAGTTGCACAATATATTTCAAAGAATTTTTTATCAATACAATATCAGGGTTGCTACAGACCTGGAAAACCGGGAAAAGTCAGGAAAATTGAAATTGATCATGGAAAATCGGAAAAAAATCAGGCGAAAATGTAAAGTCTGGAATTTCGAAATTTGTTTACAATTTCCTTAAATTGCTCCTATTCCAAATAATTGTTATAATTTTTTAAATATCATATCTGACATTTATAGGCAAATATGTTCAAAATTTGCACACTTTAAATGATTTTAATAAAATAATTAAAATTTATATTTTATTCAGTATTTTTATTTGATCCCTTTTTTCGTAACTGTATTCTTTTTTTCATAACTAATTTATTTTTTGCTGGCTTGAATTTACACCTAAAATTTTACTATGTTACTAACTTTTTTTAATAATATAGACTAGCTTTCTTACAATCCTTGAGTTAAAATTTATATATTTTGTGTTAGTCATGGAAAATTTTCCATTTTCAGCTGGAAAACTTAGAAAAGACAGAGAATTTTAAAATCATTTTCTATAGCAACCTTGAATATACTACAAAAAATTCTTAATATTGTCTCCAGACGATTATGCAATATTAAATATTTAAAAATTTATATACATTGTTTAATAATATTGATCTAAAAGTCTTAAAATGTTCGATCATATATATTGTTACTTAAATAATAGAAAATTAGAATTGGACAATGTAAACTTTTGTTAATTAGACCAGGTGTCCCTTATAATGACAACTGTTAATAACAAAATCTTGAAATAATGTATCATTTTGAAAAATTCAAAAATTCTAATATCAAAATATCAAAGCTACAGTTTTTAAATGAGAAGGGTTTTATATTAATCAATTGTTCCGTCCAAAATTCGCACATTTAGGTACGATATATTATATAATAGTGTAAGATATTTTCAAGCACCAATTCTATTCTCTTTTATTCTTCTAAATATCTTCACTTGTGCAATATGTCATTACTGAACATATGAATTTTGCATGAATTTCAGACAGTTCCAGTTAACTAATTTTAAAAATCCTTTTCATTTAAATACCATTGTAGAGCCATCTCGATATTTTGGTATTAGAATTTACAATTTTCTAAAATGATCTCAAGAATCTAAAAAATTAACGAATGTTACAATAAGTCTTGGATATATCTTATACATTTTTGTCTATAATTACCTACTAATTCTTCTAGACCAGGTAAATCAAGAAGTGTGAGTGGTACATTACTTAATCTGCTAAAGGTCGAAGAGTAATTAAAAAGATTAAGTGCTTCTTGATGAACAAGTATAGGATTATTCCTAGGGGATTCTTCATGAAGTAAGCCCCAAGATATGGCACTACTCCTCCAATTGGGCAAATCATGAATACGAAGATTACTTCCATAAAATAGAACACTCTATAAAAGTCAGTAGTGTGCGAGATATGGAAATTGATTGAAAGAAGTAGAAATGTAAAGGGATCATACTTTTAAGTTCACATTATTCTCAAATGTTCTATTATGTGTGAGGTAACATCTGGCATTCCCGCAGGTTTTTATTCGATTATTATTACCGAATGGTGTCCACCATAGTATGACAGGTACGTCGTCATCTGGATACAAAAAATCGAGATACATCAATTTTTGTGGAGAAGCATCGATATGGTATATTAACAAATTACCTGAGAAAGACAATCTTTTGCGATCGCGGAGTACTAAACATAACTAAAAATTGAAATGAAAATGAATTAGCGGAAGCACGGAAATGCGAGCGTCAGTTTGGTTGATATCAATTTTATTACATGTACCTGAAATATCACGAGACATACACTCAGTGCTGTCGCAATTGTAAACATGACGCGTATTTTTCGCGGCATTATAGTTTCAAACGCATATTTATAAAGAATAAAAAAGAAGATATCATCTTTTTTAAACGAATTACTAAATGACTAACGACATAACCAAGAAACAAAATGTCAAACGTTCTTCCTCTATCTTTCTCTCTCTCTCACTCTTTTTTCCCTCCCCCCCCCCCCCCCCCCCCCCT